>NC_059211.1:34886357-35051357 GCF_020615455.1 Coregonus clupeaformis
GGTATGCGAATTGGAGTGGGTCCAGAGTGGCTGGGATGTGTGCGCGTGCATGCATACGTTGTGCGTGTGTGCATGAGTGTGTGTGTGTGGTATGCCTCCTGCACCTTGCATGCTGGTGTGTTAAATTAAGCATATGACTGTGTCTGAAAAGAGACAAACATTTGACACTCAATCTAATCAGGTAATAGCTGAACACGACAGAGTGAGTTAAACAGGTACTACTCAGTATCTTGGTCCTGTGCATGTTAGCACCACCACCGCCATGTACCAGGGTCAAGTAGGCCGACACTGGGGCCAGGGCTATACCAGCAGTCCCTGCTACTATGTAACCATTCTACAGGGGCCACATCCCCCTCGTTACTGTAAGTACTAAAGACCATAACAGCCTGGTTCCTTGTAGTGCTGGAGAGTAGAACCAGAGACAATGTCCATATCCCAAATGGCACCCTATTCCCTTTGTAGTACACTACTTTTGACCAGCCCCATATGGCTCTGGTCAAAAGTAATGCATTGTAGGGAATAGGGTGCCTTTTGGGACACAGACTATAATAAGGTCTGGAAACACTGCAGGGTCTGTAAATATAAATGAACTCCTCCGCACACAGGGAGTTCTATGACAGGCCCCCCCCCCCCTTTTCCTTTTTCCTCTTTTCATGGTCCTTTGTTTAATTAAAGTGTGTTTTAGGGAAATGAGATGTTCGATGTCTAAAGCCTCTGGCAGGTCTCTCTCTCTCTCTCTCTCTCTCTCTCTCTCTCTCTCTCTCTCTCTCTCTCACTCTCTTTTTCACTCACCAAGACTACAAACTGGAGACTGCTGACATTTAGCTGAGAAGAGGAGAGTAAAGAAGAGGGGGTTGCATGGCAGACTGACTGGGTTGAGGCAAGAGGTCGCATATGAAACACTCAGTGAGTGTAGAGATCTTTATAGAAATATACTGTGGTGTGTACTCATTCTGAACATTTCAGTATTATTAAGGTATAAGTCCACATTTTTAAATACTATAATAATAATGTTAACCTTTGATGATTTAAAATTCACAGTTATACACACAACTGGCACTCATGAATTCCAAATGTAAATAGGTGTATTTAACAGAATACCCAATTTGGTAACACTTCAATTTAAGGGGTCCTTAATACAAGTATTGTAATTAATTGCATTAATACATAGTTACACTGTAATAACAACATGTAACTGGTGGTAATTGCAGTCTGTAATTACAGAGGTGTAACAACGAATGCTTGTTACCATGCTTGTTACAAATATTGAAGTTTCCGATAGCATCCCAACCATATATCCCAATGCACCATATTTCAGCCTGCCCAAACCATGTGATAAGTGTTAGCCAATTTAAAACTGACCACCTCATTGATACAAATCTGCATTAAAGGGCTCTGGAGCCTGATACCCAGGCCCAATGGCAAAAACATATACAAAAATACTTTAAATTGTTAAATCAATTAACGGTATATTTGAAAATGGGTCAAATTCTTTAATTATCAATAAAAAAATGTAGACACATTAATAAACAGTTATGGTTAAAATTGTGACACATTAATAAACAGTTATGGTTAAAATTGTGAGATAGTCATTCGTGCTTGCCAAATTGTAAGCCTATTGGTTGAATAATGATTTATAAATGCACTAAATGCACTTTTTACATACGTAAAAATATATGCACACATGACTGTAAGTCGCTTTGGATAAAAGCATCTGCTAAATGGCATATTACTTAAAAGACAAACTATTATTCCATCATGTACAGTTGAAATCGGAAGTTTACAGACACCTTAGCCAAATACATTTAAACTCAGTTTTTCACAATTCCTGACATTTAATCCTGGTAAAAATTGAATGAATGATTTATTTCAGCTTTAATTTCTTTCATCACATTCCCAATGGGTCAGAAGTTTACATACACTCAATTAGTATTTGGTAGCATTGCCTTTAAATTGTTTAACTTGGGTCAAACGTTTCGGGTAGCCTTCCAAAAGCTTCCCACAATAAATTGGGTGAATTTTGGCCCAATCCTCCTGACAGAGCTGCTGTAACTGAGTCAGGTTTGTAGGCCTCCTTGCTCGCACATGCTTTTTCAGTTCTGGCCACACATTTTCTATAGGATTGAGGTCAGGGCTTTGTGATGGCTACTCCAATACCTTGACTTTGTTGTCCTTAAGCCATTTTGCCACAACTTTGGAAGTATGCTTGGGGTCATTGTCCGTTTGGAAGACCCATTTGCGACCAAGCTTTAACTTCCTGACTGATGTCTTGAGATGTTGCTTCAATATAGCCACATAATTTTCCTTCCTGATGATGCCATCTATTTTGTGAAGTGCACCAATCCCTCCTGCAGCAAAGCACCCTTCACAGCATGATGGTGCCACCCCCGTGCTTCACAGTTGGGATGGTGTTCTTCGGCTTGCAAGCCACCCCCTTTTTCCTCCAAACATAACAATGGTCATTATGGCCAAACAGTTCTATTTTTGTTTCATCAGACCAGAGGACATTTCTCCAAAAAGTACAATCTTTGTCCCCATGTGCAGTTGCAAACCGTAGTCTGGCTTTTTTATGCCGATTTTGGTGCAGTGGCTTCTTCCTTGCTGAGCGGCCTTTCAGGTTATGTCGATATAGGACTCGTTTTACTGTGGATATAGATACTTTTGTACCTGTTTCCTCAGGCATCTTCACAAGGTCCTTTGCTGTTGTTCTGGGATTGATTTGCACTTTTCGCACCAAAGTACGTTCATCTCTAGGAGACAGAACGCGTCTCCTTCCTGAGCGGTATGACGGCTGCGTGGTCCCATGGTGTTTATACTTGCGTACTGTTGTTTGTACAGATGAACGTGGTACCTTCAGGCGTTTGGAAATTGTTCCCAATGATGAACCAGACTTGTGGAGGTCTACAATAATTTTTCTGAGGTCTTGGCTGATTTCTTTTCATTTTCCTATGATGTCAAGCAAAGAGGCACTGAGTTTGAAGGTAGGCCTTGAAATACATCCACAGGTACACCTCCAATTGACTCAAATTATGTCAATTAGCCTATCAGAAGCTTCTAAAGCCATGACATAATTTTCTGGAATTTTCCAAGCTGTTTAAAGGCACAGTCAACTTAGTGTGTGTAAACTTCTGACCCACTGGAATTGTGATACAGTGAATTATAAGTGAAATAATCTGTCTGTAAACAATTGTTGGAAAAATTACTTGTGTCATGCACAAAGTAGATGTCCTAACCGACTTGCCAAAACTATAGTTTGTTAACAAGACATTTGTGGAGTGGTTGAAAAACAAGTTTTAATGACTCCAACCTAAGTGTATGTAAACTTCCAACTTCAACTGTAACCTTGCGGTTTCACTGTTGAGGAACATTCTCACTTTTGGATGGGATTCATTGGTGCAATTATTTATTTATCCCAGGAATTAAGGCATCATGTCAATATCTACCCATCTGCGCAACATGCTTGAAATAGCAACAACCTTGGACGGGCCTACATTTGTTGATACTGACGTCATGTGACAATGCGCAAAGAACAGGTCTAGAAGAAGGTCAGTGTGCAAAATCCAGACATGAGAGATTGCTGCGAAATAAACAAAGTGTTGTAGACAAGACAAAAACATCAACACAGGAGATAAAAAGTAAGTTTTCCATGCAACTTGTTTTGCTTTTTTGTATACATGAAATCTGCTAGAAGATTTAGCATAGGTAGTTATCTAGATAGTGTTTGCCAGCTAGCTCGCTTAGTGCTGGCTAGCTAATGTTAGCTTCTCTGGCGTTTTTGTTAGGCCTACCAACTAGGCTAGACAGCTAGCTAGTTACCATCTACAGAATATACTTTCTATGCATTCTGTTGAGTTTTGGGGGATTAGCTAGCATGTAAGTTTTCTAACCTTGACTTGCTAGCTACCTAAAGCTGGAAAAGAGCTATGCTATGGTCGCTACTCGCTAGCTAACTAGGCTCGATGGTATAATCTTCCCTGGAACTTGTTTCAGGGTATCGATACCCCAGGGGTATTATGTGAGACACACCCAGCATGTTAACGTTAGTAAGCTAGTGTTTAGCTTTCAATGTAGCTAAACACTAGCTAATGTATTAGTGTTAGTAAAAACTATTATTGCTAGCTGAATAACACAACAACTAGCTAGCCTGCTAAAACCCAAATCTAACTGCCTGTAGCTTAGGACCTGAAGCAAGGATATGCATTTTCTTGATACTATTTGAAAGGAAACACTTTGAAATTTGTGGAGATGTGAAATTAATGTAGGAGAATATAACACAATAGATCTGGCAAAATATATTTTTTAAACAAAATAACATGCAATTTCTATTTTTGTTGCATCATCTTTGAAATGCAAAAGAAAGGCCATACATTGAGATAGGACGGGATAATATAGTTGTTGTCCACAACAGGGCAACAGTGTGTGTACAAAGTTTCAGACTGATATATTCAAGAATGAGAGAGCTACATAATATTTAGTATGAAGTCTCCCAGGTGTCCCTCACGAGTTTGCCCAAATGTTCCCAAGTGGCCGAATTGGTCAATTGATACATTTTCAAGTACATAACTATAGAGAACATACAAAAATGCTATGGTAATAAAAAATTCTAGTTTACACACTCCCAGGAATGTCATACATGATGGATCATTAGCTTCCCTACATCAAAGGTACTAACAGGAGACGTGATGAGAACGCTGATCCAATGCCTCCCAACACAGAAGTGAACTATTTAAATAAGGGCCAAGTTAGCAGCCAACACTGATCTAATGTCATAAGTGCACACACCACAAACCACACACAAAGTGAAAAAATAACTATTTAAACACTATTTACAATTAGAGTATTTAGAACACCCACAGTCCTCTACACAAGATTGTGCTGCTGATGCCAAGTCCCATAGCACAGTTTCTTTCTGCTGTGAAGGAGAGGATAACAGCAAAAGTAGTGCAGGTGATGGGAGATTTATTGTGGCACAGAGTACAACAACGCCTCCCTGCTGTGCTCTTTTGGCCCTGAGGCACATTCAGGTCTGCAGTTATGCATTTTGGCAGGTGAACACCACTGATGGCAGGAGTAGAGGGGACAGAGGTAGAGGGGACAGAAGGTGCTGCAGTGGACTTTGTGCCATAGTCAGCAAGCTCCTAGATGAGCAGCTCTCTGAAGGCTAGCTGTGTCATGGGGGTCTGTCCACAGCTCTTAGCCATTTCCTTCTGGAGGATGAATGCATTCACCACAGCAATGTCGATGAAGTGATAGAACAATGTCTTGTACCATTTCATTGTCTTGTGGAGAACATTGTAGTAGCCTATCAGCTCATCTGACAGGTCCACACCTCCCATGCTCTTGTTGTAATCCTTTATAGCAGCTGGAATGGGGACATTGTTCTTGATCCGTGCCCCATTAGCGTCCTTCACGCGGCTGCTGACGTGTTCACCACTGTACGATGTGTGGATACTGGAGCACATGACCACCTCTCTGGCATCCATCCACTTTACAAAGAGCAGGTCATCTTTATGAATCCATCGCATGGTACCTCTATCAGCCCACCTAGGCATGTCATTTACTTTTGTTTTGTGAAAACCCACTCTGTTGGGACGAATGGTGCCACAAGACCATACATTCAGCTTCCTCAGGTGTGTAAACAGGGTAGGGCTTGTGTAAAAGTTGTCCACAAACAGTTTGTAGCCCGACCCCAGCAGTGGAATTCCAATAATTCCACAACAGAATCATAACTAAGTCCCTTACCGGTGGCTGAGATGGATTTCCCCTCGTAAGCAAAAAAAATCTATGTGTAAACACACACAGAATCGGCCAAAACAAACAGTTTGTAACCCTTTTTGTTGGCTTGTTACGCATATATTGTTTGAGGCCAATTCTAGCCTTTGAGGCTACCATCCTCTCATCTATGGACAGGTTCTGGGCATGCGGAAATGGGTCTTGCAGGCCTGTCACGAGTGTCAGTGTAATGCGGTGGATCGAAGTCAGGCGCAGGACACAGAACTCAATGAAAACGTACTTTACTAACAAGTAAAGAAACAAATACAAAATACCTCCTGAGGAGAGACACATGGAACGAGGGGTTAATACGATACTCAGGAGGAAGCTGTAACCTATACATCGATCCGGACAGACTGGCTGTACCTGCTGACTCCATGGTGGTGCGTATTTCTGTCACGAGTGTCAGTGTAATGCGGTGGATCGAAGTCAGGTGCAGGACACAGAACTCAATGAAAACATACTTTACTAACAAGTAAAGAAACAAATACAAAATACCTCCACACAGGGAGGCGTAAACCCGCTCACCAAACGACACACGAAACGAATAACAAACACGCACAAAACACAATGGGAGCCACCGGGTTAAATAGGGAAGGAGTAATTGCCTGATGGGAAACAGGTGTGAGACAATCAGACAACAACAGGTAGAACATAGAAACATAGAACATAGATCGGCAGCAGCTAGTACTCCGGTGACGACGAACGCCGAAGCCTGCCCGAGCAAGGAGGAGGGGCAGCCTCGGCAGAATCCGTGACAAGGCCTCAACAATGCTGGAGTAGAGAGGTTTTATTTTGCAGAGCCTATCAAAGCTTGCTGTGCCGGTGGCTGAGATAGATTTCCCCTCGTAAACAAAAAAAATCCAAGTTTAAACACACACAGAATCGGCCAAAACAAACAGTTTATAACCCTTTTTGTTGGCTTGTTCCGCATATATTGTTTGAGGCCAATTCTAGCCTTTGAGGCTACCATCCTCTCATCTATGGACAGGTTCTGGGCGTGCGGAAATGGGTCTTGCAGGCCTCAACAATGCTGGAGTAGAGAGGTTTGATTTTGAAGAGCCTATCAAAGCTTGCTGTGCCTCTCTTCTTCTCATTGTCGTAGTCAGCTTGTGGGTCACTGATATGAAGCGCCCACGAGATAGTCAGAAACCTGTTAAAAGACATGACAGTGGTGGGAAAAGGCAGTTGATAGCGTGTTGATGTTCTCCAGTAGTCCTTCAGGTTTTTCAACTTCACAAGCCCCATGTAAATGACCAGTGAGATGTAACAGTATAGGTCTTGGATGGAAATGGGCTTCCATGCCTCTTTCTTGCCTGCTTGCTTCTTAGCTCCATACTTGTTGGTGTTAGACACCAGCGAACCAAGAACTGACATGGAGAAAAGCATCTGGAAAAGATGAAGGGGGCTGTACTTTCCAGTCATGTCCAGCTGAGGGCCTGGCTGCCTTTTAGGTCGAAATGTTGGTGGAAGTGGCTCCACATCATCCTCTAGCACAGTGTACCAACGGTCCTCTCCCTCGGTGGTAGTTGCCGCTGGTGCACTGGCCCTCCTCTGCTTCTGGGCTGGCCTCTTCACACCTCTAGATGGCCAGGCGGGGGTGGGGGTTGAGCCAGAGACAGCAGCAGGGGTCAGACTGGAGGTTCCTACGTTTGAATGAGTGGGGGATGGAGGACTTGAATGTGACCTCTTTGGAGTTGGCTCCCAGAGGTCATCTGAGTCAGAGTCTCTACCACTATTGAGGATTTTTTTTTAAATCAGTTAGAACTCAAGTTTACTATTACTTATTTTATTTAACCTTTATTTTAACAAGGGTGAGCCCTGCATCAATACTTTTACAGATGAGCCCTGCATCAATACATCAAATACACAACACATATCTATAAACATATATATTTTATAGAGTATGGGGAACACAATCACTATAATGAAATATGTGGACCAATAGGCAATAAGATACTCAAAAACCACAGCCACAGCATGTCATAGCCAACATAACATACACATAGACCATGCTAAGACATGGTATGCCTCAGGCCTATATATATATATAGAGAGAGAAATCAAATCAAATACCTCAAATGAATATGCAGCCATTTAAACAACTGCATTAGCATGAGAAGCAAAAACGAATTTTCCTTACTGATCTAAAAGTGGATATTTTTCTTCCAAAAACATTTATTCCATGCTGCAATCAAAACTGTGCTCACTCACAGAGTCATTTTACATTTTAGTCATTTAGCAGACGCTCTTATCCAGAGCGACTTACAGTTAGTGAATGCATACAGGTTTATTTATTTTTATTATTTTTTTATACTGGCCCCCCGTGGGAAACAAACCCACAACCCTGCCGGCCAAACCCTCCCCTACCTTGGACAACGCTGGACCAATTGTGCACCGCCCATGGGTCTCCCGGTCACGGCCGGCTGCGACAGAGCCTGGACTCGAACCAGGATCTCTAGTGGCACAGCTAGCACCGCGATGCAGTGCCTTAGACCACTGCGCCACTTTGGAATACACTGCGCCACTCGGGAATACGAGTTCCCAGTCCTCATCCATTCATTCTGTGTCACTCTCCTGGTCAATTTCTGCAATAATCTCATCCAAATTTGTATACTTGGACTTCAATTGAGCTTTTCCACTCTCAGTAGCCATGTTTTACTTTTTCAGATTTGAGACAAGTTTGTAGAAGAGAATGAACCTGTTGCGCACAGCTCTAGCATGATGGCTGTTTGTCGTACAAAGGGTGTTCACATACTGCTGGAAAGCCCAGCTCATTGGCTATCTAGCTAGCTATGTTTCAAAACGATTGGACCAAGACACTGTCAATCAAGTGAACACCACTCTTCTCGTTGGTGCGTAATGATGGCTAACCTTCATGGGCTAATTTACGTGTTGTGTAGCCAATAGGTAATGTAGAATGATGAAACAAGTTTGGTAGCCTTCTAGAGTGTCTGAGGATTGCACAGAAACAGAACCTGACTGGGATGAACAACGTTTTGCCGATAACATTTCATAAATTGTTTTTGTTGCAAGTTGAAAGAGTCGGAATTCATGCAAAAATTGTGCCGGTGGGGATGGCTACCGTTTTACGGGCTCCTAACCAACTGTGCTATTTTGTTTGTTTTTTCGCATTATTTGTAACTTTTAAATTTTGTACATAACGTTGCCGCTACCGTCTCTTTTGACCGAAAATAGCTTCTGGACATCAGAACAGTGATTACTCACCTCGAACTGGACAAATATGTTTTCTTTAATGAGTCCGACGCGAAGGATATACTGCTCTCCGGAGAGCAGGCCTAAATCCCTGTCATTTGCATGAAGAAAAGGCAGAGATACAGAGGGAGAAGGTCGGGGTGCCTTGTTAGGATTCGTAGGCAAGTGAATAAATCGCAATTACCATCGGTTCTATTGGCCAACATGCAATCACTAGAAAACAAACTCGATGATCTACGGTCGAGACTATCCTACCAACGGGACATTAAAAACTGTAATATCTTATGTTTCACTGAGTCGTGGCTGCACGACGACACTGATAATATAGAGCTGGCTGGGTTTTCCAGCTTCGTCTGGTAAGACGAGGGGCGGGGGTGTGTTTCTATTTGTCAATAACAGCTGGTGCTCGATGTCTAATATTAAAGAAGTCTCGAGGTATTGCTCGCCTGAGGTAGAGTACCTCATGATAAGTAGCACTCACATCTGTAGCCATGAAGTGCTTTCAAAGGCTGGTCATGGCTCACATCAACACCATCATCCCGGAAACTCTAGACCCACTCCAATTCGCATACCGCCCCAACAGATCCACAGATGACGCAATCTCAATTGCACTCCACACTGCCCTTTTCCACCTGGACAAAAGGAACGCCTATGTGAGAATGCTGTTCATTGACTACAGCTCAGCGTTCAACACCATAGTGCCCACAAAGCTCATCACTAAGCTAAGGACCCTGGGACTAAACACCTCCCTCTGCAACTGGATCCTGGACTTCCTGATGGGCCACCCCCAGGTGGTAAGGGTAGGCAACAACACATCTGCCACGCTGATCCTCAACACCGGGGCCCCTCAGGGGTGCGTGCTTAGTCCCCTCCTGTACTCCCTGTTTACCCACGACTGCGTGGCCAAGCACGACTCCAACACCATCATTAAGGTTGCTGACGACACAACAGTAGTAGGCCTGATCACCGACAACGATGAGACAGCCTATAGGGAGGAGGTCAGAGACCTGGCAGTGTGGTGCCAGGACAACAACCTCTCCCTCAATGTGAGCAAGACAAAGGAGATGATCATGGACTACAGGAAAAGGAGGGCCGAACAGGCCCCCATTAACATCGACGGGGCTGTAGTGGAGCGTGTCTCAAGTTCCTTGGTGTCCACATCACCAACAAACTATCATGGTCCAAACACACCAAGACAGTCGTGAAGAGGGCATGACAACACCTTTTACCCCTCAGGAGACTGAAAAGATTTGGCATGGTTCCCCAGATCCTCAAAAAGTTATACAGCTGCACCATCGAGAGCATCCTGACCGGTTGCATCACTGCCTGGTATGGCAACTGCTCGGCATCCAACCGTAAGGCACTACAGAGGGTAGTGCGTACGGCCCAATACATCACTGGGGCCAAGCTTCCTGCCATCCAGGACCTATATACTAGGCGGTGTCAGAGGAAGACTCAAATAATTGTCAAAGACTCCAATCACCCAAGTCATAGACTGTTCTCTCTGCTTCCGCACGGCAAGCGGTACCGGAGCGCCAAGTCTAGATCCAAAAGGCTCCTTAACAGCTTCTACCCAGAAGCTATAAGACTGCTGAACAATTAATCAAATGTCCAACCGGACAATTTACATTGACCCCCCTTGGTTTTTACACTGCTGCTACTCACTGTTTATTATCTATGCATAGTCACTTTACCCCAACCTAGATGTACAAACTACCTCGACTAGCCTGTACCCCCGCACATTGACTCGGTACTGGTATCCCCTGTATATAGCCTCGTTATTGCTATTTTATTGTTACTTTTTATTTTATACTTTTGTTTATTTAGTAAATATTTTCTTAACTCTATTTCTGGAACTGCATTGTTGGTTAAGGGCTTGTAAGTAAGCATTTCACGGTAAGGTCTACACCTGTTGTATTCGGAGAATTTGACAAATACAATTTGATTTTATTTAAAAAATATATATAGAAAAACGGTGTATACTGTCACAAGTGTAGAAAGGAGTCGGCAGGAGGCAGTCCTGGGTTTAGAACTACTGAATTTATTAAAGCACCATAGTTTAAAGCGGGACGAAACCCATAGTGCAAAATAAAAAGTACTCAGGAAATAGTAGGAGAGATTCCTCTCAGGAAAACAAGGAACATATACAATGACCGACAAAGACAAATGACAGAGGGAGTATATATACAGTTATAGAGTGGGGATTGGAACCAGGTGTGTGTAATGATGACGAGTCAAGTCCGGGGTTGATGAGTGAAGGGCGTTTGCCAGCAGCAGGTTCGGCAGCAGATAGAAGGTCAGCGACGCCGAACGCCTGAGCTGGACAGGAGGGGGAGCCAAAGCGAAGGCTGGTGTGACATATACAACATGGATCGTTTTAGGATATAAAAATGGATTTTATCAAACAAAACTATGCTTCATTTTATCTCTGGGACCCTCAGGAGGACAAATCAGAGCAAGATTACTGAATGTAAGTACATTATTTACCGTCAGAGGTGAATGTATCAAACCAGTTGCCGTGATAAAAGTGTTTTGTTGTTGTGCACTATCCTCAAACAATAGCATGGAATTATTTCGCTGTTATAGCTACTGTAAATTGGACACTGTAGTTAGATTAACAATTATTTAATCTTTCTGACGATATAAGACATGTCTATGTCCTGGAAAGTTGGCTGTTGTTTACAACGCCATTCTAGTCACATATTGCATACTGAGCAGCAACTGTCCCGATTTCCGGACACTGATCCTGTTGAAGTTAAACTCTGACTCCCTCTGGTGGCATTTTCTAAACAACGCATAATATTGTAGATTACCCTCATAAAGTACCTTTCGGTTTCAAAACTATAAGTCCCACAAACATATGATTGGTACTGTTAGGAAGGTAAGAACTGTGGGATTCTGATGTGTCAGAAACAATGTGACTACTACAGAGCCTGAGATACAGCATTAGTGAATTCGTTTTTTTATTCTTACCAGAAGGATTTACATATGAGAAGAAAGCTGAAGTCTCTACCTATCCATTGGTGTAAATATATCACCTGTCTGATTCCCAGTTCGTCCACTAGATAGAAGTAGGATTTCACATGAGTTCTCTTGAGCACTTGAAACCAGTTACGTCTGGTTTGGGTATTGAGTCACTGTGTGGCTGAATCGATTTTCAAGCCTGACATCTTAAAATGACCTTAGCAATCAGAGATTTCAAGTTATGGAGTTTATCTTATTTTAAATAAGACACAGACAGGTGAGGAAACTTCAAACTTCTTTTCCCATTCACTTTTCCTATTGTAAACGATGAGCTAGCTAAATGGTGCATGTGCATACAAGGTAATGTGGATGGAGAAGGAAATGCGTTGCTTTACAGTGACCATCAGGATGTACCCTTTCCATGCATACTAAATGTTTGCACTTTTGGTGACTTGACCTACATTGCGTACTCTGTGAATATGTCCATAGCGCATGATTTTTGGTCTTTATGGAGGGAGGTGGAGGAGGGGGATATTCTTATGACATTGCCAGCAGTAAGATTTTAGTTTGATTTCCAAAAAGACAAGGCCTGTAGCTTTCAAATTATGTCACTTTAAAAAACTCACCTGTACAGTGCCCAAAGCAACCGCTCAGAGTTTAACAGCCTAGGTAGCAGGCATAAACTAAAGAAATCACGATGATGATAACTAGTATAGGGTAATGTAAATTGTCGTAGCTACATTCTTCTTCTCTACTACAGATTCCCACAAGGTCTCACTATAGAATGGGAAAATGCTTACAAGAAAGAAACCGATGAAGACAGAGACAGTTGTTGATTTCCATTGTTAATTGTAATATTAAAAAGGGAAGAAAAACAATCCAGATTTTCTAAATTAGCTATATAGGCTACTACTCACCACCACTAGAATAGTTATATTTATGTTATTGAGTAGGCCTATAGCTTTGTTTCTAATTAATCAAATTATAAATCCGACAATAAAAATCCTTAATTTTGAAAGAAATGTTAGGTATTTTTACATGTTGCAATAAAGTTGACTAAAGGAGAAGCATATATTTTGTTAGTAGGTATTTTCACTTGTTAATGAGTAGTAAGTAATTGTACAGAAATTGCTCATAGGTAACTATAAAGTTACACTTAACTTTAAATAGCTAAATCCTGTGTTACAACTACTGACGACCTTGTACTTGCAGATATTACAGATATGTACTCTGTCGTGTTTTAGTGTGTTTGTTTTCTCACTTGGATGGTGCTTTCAGAAGCTGATGATTAGATTGTCAGGATGGGTAACATACTTTGTAGGTACACAATAATTACAAGTAAGTACCCCTCAAGATACACTTTATTTTAACTAGCTAAATCCTGTGTAACACCTAGTAATTATAAAGTATGCAGATGTTACATGTACTCTGTGTGTCCTAGAGTTTTTATTTTCTCACTTGGATGGTGCTTCCAGAAGTTTTAAAATTAGGACCAGGTTGTCAGGATGGGTAATGTAATATAAGCACACATTAATTACAAATAAGTACTCCTCAAGATATGCTTCATTTTAACTAGCTAAATCCTGTGTAACACTTAGTGCAGTGGAGAGAGAAATGTTAGCATTTATGCTGCTGCTCTTGCTTTTCACGAGAGAGGAGCATGGCGCGTGTAGCTTGTTGTTGTTGGCCAATCATAAGTCATCATAAGAGTGGCAATAGGCTACAGTCATAGAGCCTCCTTGTGTAACAAAAGTTATGAGACACTGTATCTATTCAATAAAAATGATGGAATTAAAAGTTAAAGGAGAAGGATAAGCTACAACGACCAAGCGCCAACAGGTACGCTCCTACTTAATATTCTGAAAGGAGTTGTTATTTGTAACTGTAGGATGAGAAAGCGCATGCATTGCATCCTCAATTAGCCTAGCTAGCTCACGTTCGATAGTTTAACTAGCTTCTCCCGGTTTGATGCAGTCAAAACAGGTACGACGTAATCATATTTGATGATAAATAACCTAGCTATGGCAGCTATTAGTCTACTGGTCTCTCTCTCCCTCCCTCCTCCCTGCTCCCCATGTCACTCGCTGACAGTACGGCCCCACCCCCCGCCTGCTAGAGCGGCATTTCTCTCTCCTTCCTCTCGCGCTTTATCAGCTCTGGTTAATAAAGTAGCTTTAAAAATTTATTTTCTGCAGTTTCCGTCACTCGGATCGGATCGGACCAGGTCTAGTTGTCCTCGGGTCCATTCGGAACGATCTCAATATATAAAAAAAAAATTATGCATATCTGGGCCAGATGGGAAAGCCCCAGGTCAATTTCCGAATAGGTCCAACTTTTTGGACACATGAAGACCTCTAGGGCCAGGTTGTCAGGATGGGTAATATACTATATAAGTACACACTTCATTTTAACTAGCTTAATATCCTCAGTAACACAGGTGTAACACTAGGTCTAGTAACTACATTGTACTTATGCTGATATTGCATGTACTCTGTGGTTTACTAGTGTGTTTATCCTCCCACTTGAGGAGGACACCCATATGGTAGACCACAGTCATATGGTAGACCACAGTCATATGGTAGACCACAGTCATATGGTAGACCACAGTCATATGGTAGACCACAGGTTGACCTACATCTTATCTGTTTTTGTAAACTTAACCAAGTTAACCCAGATGGTAGGCTACACTTTTTTGGGGCAAGTGCTAGCAACAAAATTGAGTGGTAATCTTGAAGAGTGTGCATTCACGGGTAGGTCATTAGAGCCTATGTATTCTTGGGACACCCACAAGAGATTACAACCTTGTGATAGTTATTACTGAATCAGATGCAGCTGAGAAGAAACAAAAGACGAAATTGGCGCGCATGGTAACAAGCATTCGTTGTTACACCTCTGTAATTACAGACTGCAATTACCACCAGTTACATGTTGTTATTACAGTGTAACTGTGCATTAAAATTAACTACAACGCTTGTTACAGTGTAATTGCACATGTAATTACACTGCAATAAGGACCCCTTAAAATAAAGTGTTACCATATATTTTAATTACTACATGTTTTCCCATATTCTAGGCAGAGAACAAACACATAAATTGAACATTGACAGCAGCAGCACCCCATAAAAGTGTAATATGAGGAAGTGAAATAAAAAAACAACTTCACAATACATAATAGAAACAGGGCCTAAGGCAGCTTTCAGATTCCCAGTGTGCAGACCATCATTTTTAATAACTCTGACAAGGTATCAGACTCATCTTCTCTGTAACAATAACGCATTGAATCAGGATTTCTGTCGCCATTGGCGTCGCCAAGAATTAGTGGAAGGCAGCGACTCTGTTCAAGTGGTCCCCAGCCAAACATTTATATTTTCCTCCTCTCAGACTTTAATTCACTCAAAGGCACAATGTAAATGGGCCTGCCCTTTAATTTAAACAGAGTGGGCACTAGGAATTGTTTTTCTTTTTCTTAAAAAAAAGAAGATACACGGCGGCGCTGACAGTTTCTTGGAGAATAGAAACACTCAAATCCCCTCTCTGTTTTAATTGCTTTTCAACAGTGCTAACAAAGGAGTTAATTTACAAGAAGCCCAGACCACATACAATAACCATTCTCTACTGGCCTGTCCTAGTTATTCCGTTAGAAACTTTTTAATTCAAACCGCTGTGTAGATTAATTTTCTGATATGTGTAGCATTGTTTTGCATACTGATTTGACACCATTTTTATTGTTGCAAAGCAAGGCTTTTCACTGAGGCTTAATTAACAGGGATAGTAAGGGCTTTTATGGTACATGTTAGAGCTGAAATATGCCAATTACCATTTATGTTAGCGGGAGAAAATGACCAACGTTGAGTCTGGATTCTCATTTACAGTGCCTTCAGAAAGTATTCATACCCCTTGATTTATTCCACATTTTGTTGTGTTACAGCCTGAATTCAAAATGGATTACATTGAGATTTTTCTCTCACCCATCTACACAAAATACCCCATAATGACAAAGTGTAAACATGTTTTTAGACATTTTTGCAAATGTATTGAAAATGTAATACAGAAATATCCATGTACATAAGTATTCACACCTGAGTCAATAAATGTTAGAATCACCTTTACAGTCTTTCTGGGTAAGTCTCTAAGAGCTTTGTACACCTGGATTGTACAATATGTGCATATTATTATTTAAAAAATTCTTCAAGTTCTGTCAAGTTGGTTGTTGATCATTGCTACACAGCCATTTTAGTGTCTTGCCATAGATTTTCAAGCCAATTTAAGTCAACTGTAACTAGGCCACTCAGGAACATTCAATGTCGTCTTGGTAAGCAACTCCAGTGTATAATTGGCCTTGTGTTTTAGGTTATTGCCCTGTTGAAAGGTGAATTTGTCTCCCAGTGTCTGTTGGAAAGCAGACTGAACCAGATTTTTCTCTAGGATTTTGCCTGTGCTTAGATCATTTTTATCCTAAAAAAACTCCCTAGTCCTTGCCGATGACGAGCATACCCATAACATGATGCAGCCACCACCATGCTTGAAAATATGAAGAGTGGTACTCAGTGACGTGTTGCGTTGGATTTGCCCCAAACATAACGCTTTGCATTCAGGACATAACATTAATTTCTTTGGCACATTTATGCAGTTTTACTTTAGTGCCTTATTGCAAACAGGATGCGTTTTTTGGAATATTTTTATTCTGTACAGGCTTCCTTTTTTCACTCTGTCATTTAGGTTAGTATTGTGGAGTAACTTGTGGTTGATCCATCCTCAGTTTTCTCCTGTCACAGCCATTAAACTCTGTAACTGTTTTAAAGTCACCATTGGCCTCATGGTGAAATCCCTGAGCGGTTTCCTTCCTCTCTGGCAACTGAGTCCATTAAACTTATTATGTGACTTGTTAAGCAAATGTTTCCTCCTGAACTTATTTAGGCTTGTCATAAGAAAGGGGTTGAATACTTATTGACTCAAGACTTTTCAGCTGTTCATTTTTAATACATTTGTAAAAAATTCTAAAAACATAATTCCACTTTGACATTATTGGGTATTGTGTATAGGCCAGTGACACAAAATCTTAATTTAATAAATTTTAAATTCAGGCTGTAACACAACAAAATGTGGAGGGGTGTGAATCCTTTTTCAAGGCACTGTAAGTGCCTGACTTAAAGGCTTTGAGTTAGCTCCAAAATATTTAGCATCTAGAAGCACAGCCTTCGAGGAGAGCAGAGTAAACCATTTACTGGTTATTAATTCTGCCTTTAAAAAAATAAGCTTTACAACTACTTATGATCTTACAAGGGATATCAAAATATTGTATTGTTTGCTCTGTTGTTTTATTTAATACCAATTGTGTGAAACAAATTAGCAAAAAATAAGTTCCAATATCTTTGATCTTAGCATTTGAAAAAATAAAATAAGAAGATCTAATGCATGAGTAAATTAGTATTGTTTTCAACACAACGGCTGCTCTCATCATCTTTGTCACTGATCAGAGAGAGGATCCGTCTGGGCTTATGCTGCTCTCTGCTGGTGGCAGGTGGAAACTACAACAATGGCAATGACTAATAATTTAGGCATTCTCTAAGATAAATCAGACAAGTAACTATTTGAGAGTGGTGTGGTACTCTTGTCGACGGAGAGATTTAAAAACAGACAGATTCTCATGTCACTTCTCAAACAATCAACCTGGGAGTCTTTAGCCAAAATATGTGTACTCTATACGTCTAAATATGATCTATATGTCCTTTTATTGACTGCCAGCTTGCTCCTTTGGGATTATAAAGATGATCTACTCTACACTCTAAACTGGCCTAGACAGTGAACTGACCTGTCATGGACATGATCGTTTTGACCTTGCGGCACAAGTCGTTGTCTGTGTGTAGTCTATGTAGTCTGGTGTTTAGAGACCTCCTACTTCTTATACAGGTTTTTCATCACCTTCTGATTACAGAACCTATGGCAGGGGAGGGATCAGTTTACTCAGCAAGGTCAGTTTAACTAGCTTGGGTACCAGTCTTTTGCTGCTCTGTTACTGTCTGGTTAACAGGCTATAACATATATTTGTTAAAGATGTTTTATTGTCACATTCACCGGATAGGTGCAGTGAAATGTGTTGTTTTACAGGGTCAGCAATTTAGTAGTACAGCACCCCTGGAGCAAATTAGGGTTAAGTGCCTTGCTGAAGGACACATCGACAGATTTTTCACCTTGTCGGCTCAGGTATACGGACCAGCGAACTTTCGGTTACTGGCCCAACGCTCTAACCAGTAGGCTACCTGCCTATAGCAATTATGGGAAAAATAATATCATAATGTTGCCTTGTGAAATATGTACATATTATGTACATTTTAAGTTAAGTCGGCATGGTGAGTTTAAATAACGAGAAAAGTATTACATAAAGTCACCAATAAAGATGTTTCCCTAAATACCAAAATGTTTAACAAACATGTACTATAATATCATTGCAACATTAGTGATAGTAATATTAACACTATAGGTCACTTTTTCCAGCAGAAGACAAGGTTGGCGACGATTGTCATGCCTGATAGAACAGTCAGTCCTCTGTCTACTTTCCCTGTGCAACACAGCTGCAGTATGGCATCCATGTGGGTCTCAGCTATGTTTAGCTACAAACAATGAAACACACAGTTACCGTATGATATTAACAATAACACGACATGGGATATAAAAGACACCCAATGGGACTGCAGATGAGAATAAGCTCTGTAGCTCGAATGCAATGTTACACTCTTGGAAAAAAGGTTTCCAAAGGGGTTCTTCAGCTGTCCCCTTAGGATAACCCTTTTTGGTTCCAGGTACAGTGAGGGAAAAAAGTATTTGATCCCCTGCTGATTTTGTAAGTTTGCCCACTGACAAAGAAATGATCAGTCTATAATTTTAATGGTAGGTTTATTTGAACAGTGAGAGACAGAATAACAACAACAAAATCCAGAAAAACACATGTCAAAAATGTTATAAATTGATTTGCATTTTAATGAGGGAAATAAGTATTTGACCCCCTCTCAATCAGAAAGATTTCTGGCTCCCAGGTGTCTTTTATACAGGTAACGAGCTGAGATTAGGAGCACACTCTTAAAGGGAGTGCTCCTAATCTCAGCTTGTTACCTGTATAAAAGACACCTGTCCACAGAAGCAATCAATCAATCAGATTCCAAACTCTCCACCATGGCCAAGACCAAAGAGCTCTCCAAGGATGTCAGGGACAAGATTGTAGACCTACACAAGGCTGGAATGGGCTACAAAACCATCGCCAAGCAGCTTGGTGAGAAGGTGACAACAGTTGGTGCGATTTTTCACAAATGGAAGAAACACAAAATAACTGTCAATCTCCCTCGGCCTGGGGCTCCATGCAAGATCTCACCTCATGGAGTTGCAATGATCATGAGAACGGTGAGGAATCAGCCCAGAACTATACGGGAGGATCTTGTCAATGATCTCAAGGCAGCTGGGACCATAGTCACCAAGAAAACAATTGGTAACACACTACGCCATGAAGGACTGAAATCCTACAGCGCCCGCAAGGTCCCCCTGCTCAAGAAAGCACATATACAGGCCCGTCTGAAGTTTGCCAATGAACATCTGAATGATTCAGAGGAGAGCTGGGTGAAAGTGTTGTGGTCAGATGAGACCAAAATCGAGCTCTTTGGCATCAACTCAACTCGCCGTGTTTGGAGGAGGAGGAATGCTGCCTATGACCCCAAGAACACCATCCCCACCGTCAAACATGGAGGTGGAAACATTATGCTTTGGGGGTGTTTTTCTGCTAAGGGGACAGGACAACTTCACCGCATCAAAGGGACGATAGACTGGGCCATGTACCGTCAAATCTTGGGTGAGAACCTCCTTCCCTCAGCCAGGGCATTGAAAATGGGTCGTGGATGGGTATTCCAGCATGACAATGACCCAAAACACATGGCCAAGGCAACAAAGGAGTGGCTCAAGAAGAAGCACATTAAGGACCTGGAGTGGCCTAGCCAGTCTCCAGACCTTAATCCCATAGAAAATATGTGGAGGGAGCTGAAGGTTCGAGTTGCCAAACGTCAGGCTCGAAACCTTAATGACTTGGAGAAGATCTGCAAAGAGGAGTGGAACAAAATCCCTCCTGAGATGTGTGCAAACCTGGTGGCCAACTACAAGAAACGTCTGACCTCTGTGATTGCCAATAAGGGTTTTGCCACCAAGTACTAAGTCATGTTTTGCAGAGGGGTCAAATACTTATTTCCCTCATTAAAATGCAAATCAATTTATAACATTTTTTACATGCGTTTTTCTGGATTTTTTTGTTGTTATTCTGTCTCTCACTGTTCAAATAAACCTACCATTAAAATTATAGACTGATCATTTCTTTGTCAGTGGGCAAACGTACATAATCAGCAGGGGATCAAATACTTTTTTCCCTCACTGTAGAACCCTTTTGGGTTTAATTTAATACCCTCTGTAGAAAGGGTTCTACATGGAACCCAAAAGGGTTCTACCTGGAATCAAAAAGGGTTCTTCAAAGGGTTCTCCTATGGGGACAGTCAAAGAACCATTTAAGGTTCTAGATAGCACCTTTTTTTTCTAAGAGTGTAGTTGCACATGGTCCCTGTAAAACAAACAAATGATCTGTAGCAAAACAGATTCACTAGACATTTAAAAAAATAAGTATCATATAAACATAATATCATATAAACGTAGTCCTAGTCTGACTAGGATCTGTGACTTGAGGAAGATCTCTGAGTTTGATGATCATATTAGCCTTCTGGTGTAGCATGACATGGTCTGTCTCTCCATACATCCCTGCAGACGCCATCACTGTGCCTGAATCTGCCAGGTACCTGAAGCTGCAACAAAACGACAACAACAGGTTAGAGAGGCATCAGGACACGTGACAAAACAGGGACAGAAACATACATTAATAGCACAGACAGAACTATAACTTTTAACGGCACAATAAAAACATGCACTGAAACTATGCACAAATACTAAGCTAAAACTGCTTAAAGGTAGACTTAGCGAAATGACGTTGCCACGAGCAGCACCGGTGATATTGAGATGAGCGAGATGCAACACTTCGCTCTCACACAGTCACACACAGTATCTGCGCATGTGCACATGTGTACAGAGTAGTAGCCACGGGACCAAAACAGCTGAGATGTTGAGCCTTGCGCTTCAACGCACTTAGTTGTTGTGGAAATTGACCTACTATGCTGTTTACTTTTTGCATCATATCGCTGAGTCTACCTTTAAGCTGAAACTGTTAATTATATATTTTTAAATGAATTGAATGTCAATAATGTAAGAAGGAGAACATATTTGTGACCTTGTGCGATGGTTCAATCTTACCTCTCACTCTCCATGTCATGCCCTGACTCAAGGGACTCGTATATGTTGAGTCAGGGTGTGTATGTTCTATGTTGTATATTTCTATGT
Source organism: Coregonus clupeaformis (assembly GCF_020615455.1). Taxonomy (NCBI): domain Eukaryota; kingdom Metazoa; phylum Chordata; class Actinopteri; order Salmoniformes; family Salmonidae; genus Coregonus; species Coregonus clupeaformis. The sequence goes on from NC_059211.1 coordinate 34,907,727, forward strand.
TGATGTTCTAGTATGTCTATTTCTATGTTGGCCGGTGTGGGTCCCAATCAGAGGCAGCTGTCGCTCGTTGTCTCTGATTGGGGCCATACTTAGGCAGCCTTTTGGCACTAGTTAGTTGTGGGATCTTGTTCTGTGTGAGGTATGTTGTTTGTCTACCTTGGACTTCACGTTTCGTTTCATTTGTTGTTTTGTCGTGGTGTTTATTCAATATAAATAAACATGTATGCATATCACGCTGCGCCTTGGTCCGTCCCGTCCAGTGGCGGCTCCTGAAAAAATTCTCAGGGGGGGCAATTTTTCTGATGATTTAGGTGACCTACACACATTTTAAAAAAGATATGTCCAGCAACAACATGAAGACAGGGGCAGCATATAAGTCAATACCAGAAGCATTTATTGACTGATCTCAAAAGTGTTGGCTTACCAGGGTTGGTGGAGCCCTCAGTTTCATCTTTGCCTCGCAAAGCTAACTCAAACACTCCGCAAAACTTCACACACTGGATTAGCCGGCTGAGGATGTGGCGGTTCTTGCTAATGTCGTAGTAAATATATTTGTTATAGTGAATATGGAATATGATATGTTGAGTAAAATGTTGTGCTAAGATCTATTTAGGTCAGGAGCTGGTTATAAGTTCTGTTCCTATCCAATAACAATGGACAAAAGGGTCCTATCTTGTCAGCCTTGTCAGCAGGTGGCCAAGGACAACACCCACGCCATAGGCCTCTCAGTTCTTCCAACTCACGAGTTCTTGCTCTGAGGACACACACACATCATCACTGTTAAACACACACACACACACACACACACACATCATCACTGTTAAACACACACACACACACACAAAAATCCCCTCTCTTAGGCTGAACATTTGAAGACAGAGAACCCGACTCAGAGCCAATGCAACAGTGACAGTAGCCTGGAGGGGACCTCGCCCAACTCATCAGGACCAATCAGAAGATCAGAACTACTAGATTCAACCTACTTCATTTATTGCATAAAATGTCTGCACACAATGTTTCGGGGCTCTCTTCAGATAATAATAATAATAATAATAATAATATGCCATTTAGCAGACGCTTTTATCCAAAGCGACTTACAGTCATGCGTGCATACATTTTTGTGTATGGGTGGTCCCGGGATCGAACCCACTACCTTGGCGTTACAAGCGCCATGCTCTACCAGCTGAGCTACAGAAAGTGGATACTCATGGATGCGCATCGCAATTGTAAAATGTCAACACAATTGGAGACACCACGTCATTTTTGGAGACATGTTATTGACAGTAAACTATTGTAGATGCGACTGCTAACTAAATAAAACATTTTAGCTGGCTAGCTAATCATCTTAGCTAAATGTGGGGCAAACAATTCAGTTATTTACCGTTAATTTGAGGGATTGGGGTGAAAGAAATCGAGTTACATAGTGATACTTTACGATATACTGTATTGACAATATCGCAATATTTTAGCGCTAGTTGGCTGTACCTGCACCAAAACACCATTATTGTTCCTTCATAGCTTGTTCTCAATCTTTTCACATTGGGAGCCAATTTGTTTTCAGCACTTTTATTTCCATGACTGATCAAAACTTCGTTCTCATGGCTTTCTGATCCCTCTGCAACAGACATATGGTGCGCAATAAAATCACAGTATCGAATCGCAATACGTATAGAATCATGAGACTCGCAATGCTGATGCATATATCTTATCGTGAGGTTCCTGGCAATTCCCAGCCCAAGTTCATTTGCCACAACAAATCTCTTCGCTAGCAAACGCGATGTCTTCTCCAAAACGGCAATGTGTCTCCAGCAATGTTTACTTTTTTGACGTTCTATGGCATCTCCACTTTCCAAGCATATATGACCACATGTAATATTTTGGTAAGTGATGCAAATAGTGAACTATGTAGGGCCAGGATGTAAAATATATGTAGCTGCAGCAATTTCTCTTATCTGATATGGTAAGTAATGGGGCTTAATTTATAGCTCCCTAAGAGTTTGACGAACGGGTCCGTGCACGCGATTCCAGATATCTTTACCTCTGAATAAACTGCCTTTATTATACCATATCCACCCTGTCCAAAGTCTCTACTTGGTCTCAGTTCTCCAGTAAACTTGTGATTATCAACACTAACCTCATCGTTGTGGCGGCGGACAGCTAGCCTGTATCCCTCATCAAGTTGAGTGGCAATGTTATTTTTCCTTTCGTACCAATTTTGGAAAATCCTCGGGTGTAGGACTTTCCGCCTTTAGTAGAAACCTGTTGAATTATTAAATTTGGTCTGGGAGGTCCTAATTGTTTCGTTGCCAATTTATCTTCATTTGTTCGGCCGACAAAAGGAACTTCTTTCAAAGACACAATCCGCTCTTTTCTCAGTTACGTTCATGGTTACGTTACGTTACGTATGACGAAAGCGCGTAAGTGCAAGCCCTCAGACACCCATAGAGATTGTATTGAAGGCTCTGAAATTTGAAAAAAATAGATTTTACATTAGAGGCTATGAGAGACTTCTGGGCGATTTTCAACCTGACTGAAATCGCCCCAAAAGGGGGGGGAGCCATTTGAAGCACGACTTTAGCCTGATTCGACATTTAGTGGCAGTGTGGCACTGTGGCAGATCAGACGTATAGATTACAACACTGATAACTACTGTTGCCGTGATATAATTGATTAGAAAAAAAATCCCTTCCTTTTCCCGTTTGGCAGTGCGTCGCCCATATCGCCCTATTGAACAGGCCGCCCCTGGTCCCGTCTGTAAACGAACATGACACTCCAGGTAGAAAGACAGATCGTTGATGAGGAAGTCAATGATGATGTCTTTACAGTTGATGACCCGTCTCTTCATGTGGGAGGCATCCCCCTCTTCTTTAGGAGTGGCAGGGGAGTCTGACGATTGAGTGGTTGGGGTAATCACCTATGCTATAAGAGAGAAGATCAACTAAGTGGTGTGTACTGCTAGCACCAGACTTCACCCAAAAATTAATTGTAAAATGCACAAAGCATATACAAAAAATGTCCATTATCATACGCTCAACCTTTAGACTCAATAAATAAATTATCATTGTATAGATTTTACAACATTTCTAAAATATTCAAACATAACTGTATGTCAACATGCTGACTTTACCTTACAGATCTCATGTTTGGCTGTGCATATCCACAGTATGCCTGCTCCAGAGGGCAGGAGTCTACGGAGCTGCCTGCTAGTGTCACTCTCCAGGAGGCCTACCCTCTCTGCATTCTCCCTCAGGTACAGGTAACTGCCAAAATAAAGGAAACACCAACATAAAGTGTCATTTAATAGGACGTTGGGCCACCATGAGCCGCCAGAACAGGTTCAATGCGCCTTGGCATAGATTCTACAAGTGTCTGGAAATCTATTGGAGGGATGCAACACCATTGTTTCACAATAAATTCGTTTTTTTGTTGATGGTGTTAGAGGCGCCTCTCCAGAATCTCCTATAAGTGTTCAATTGGGTTGAGATCTTGTGACTGAGACACACCCTTTAAATCCCCTATGAGCCCTCTTTCAAAGTCACTGAGATCTCTTCTAGCCACGGTAGCCGAAATAATGGGCAACTCTGCATTTTTATACATGACCCTAAGCATGATGGGATGCTAATAGCTTAATAAACACCGGAACCACACCTGTGTGGAAGCACCTGCTGTAGGTGTGTGTGATCCTCCTGGCCACCGCCTGTCTCTGGCTGTGGAGGAAGTAATCTCCCTGTGCCGTGAGTATGAAGATAGATTACTATCGCTACAAATGGACTAAGTTATGAAAACGCTGCTGGCAGCGGAATCGAATAGAGCAGAGAGTTCCCAATACAATGCAACGAACCTGATGGATATCCCAATGGCCCATCTAATCCCGATTGTCTGCGAGTGGATTACAAACCCAAATACAAACGTGGAAAACGCGGGGGAATCAGACAAAGACCTTGCTGATCAATGCCCAGTCACTGAGGGGGAAAGAGGATGAGCTATCAGCGAAGGCCTGTTTGCTGGCGTTTACTGAGACTTGGCTGGATGACAGAGTCCTGGACAGGGAAGTGGAGCCGGCCGGCTTCACACTGGTCAGAGCAGACTGTGATCTGACCGTCACAGGCAAACATCACGGCGGGGGCGTCTGCCTGCTTGTCTGTGACCAGTGGTGTAAATCGATCCTGGTAAGAGAGAGACTCTGTACCCCCGACATTGAACTGCTTTCTGTGTCACTGCGACCCTACTATCTGCCCCGTGAGTTCCTCCAATTGTTTGTTACTGTTGTGTACATTCAACCAAAAGCTAATATAGCAAAGGCATCAGAGATTATTTCTAATCTGTCACAGAAACTGGAATCCATCTCCCCAGATGCACCCACATTTATTTTAGGGGATTTTAACAACTACACTTTGCACAAGGTCCTGCGCACGTACCACCAGTATGTGAAATGTCACACTAGGAAAAATAAGACTCTTGATTTGTGCTATGGGACAATACCAAATGCTTTCTATGCCACCACCAGACCTCCCCTGGGGACATCAGACTACAATGTTGTCTACCTCCGGCCAACCTACTGTCGGCTCCTGGAGAGGGAGAAACCTACAGTTAAAACTGTCCAGATCGGGAAAGACAATAGTATCACTCTTCTCCAGGGGTGTTTTGACTGTACTATGTGGGAGGTATTTGAGGACAGAAGCTCTGATCTTAATGAACTCACAGATGTTGTTTCAGAATGTGTAAACTTCTGTGTTGAGTCAGTTGTGCCTACTAAAACCTGTAAAATCTTCCCTAACAATAAGCCTTGGTATCAAAATATCTAAAATCACTACTTAATAGGAAGAAGGCAGATAATGCTGAGGGTGATAGACAGGCTTTAAGAGATGTACAACGAGAGATCAAAAGACCGAAACTGGTGGACAAGGAGGCATACAAGCAAAGGGAGGAGAGGACCCTCTCCTCAGGAAACTCAAGGGTGGCCTGGCAAGGGACTAAATCCATGGCTAGTGCCCCCCACATAGGCAGGGGAAAAACCAATGCTGACCTTGGGAGATATGAGGGCCAGAACATGGCCAATGAACAGAATGTATTCTTCTCAAGATTTGAATCTGACGACTTTGTGTCGGAGGTAAAACAAATGGAAGAATCATTACAAATGTTTGAGAGGGTTGTTGTTAAACAGGCTGATATGTTGAAGTTGTTCAGGGGATGTAATGCACACAAAAGCCCAGGCCCAGACAAAATAAGTGGACATGTGTTAAAGCACCATGCTGAACAATTAGCTGGTGTTTTTACAGACATTTTCCAAACCTTGCTCGACCAGCAACACGTGCCAGTATTGTGGAAAACCAATATTAACTGTAATCCCTCTGTGCTGAAGGACTACCGCCCTGTCGTCTTGACATCCTTAGTAATTAAATGGTTTGAGAAAATTGTGAGAAGTCATATTCTCAGCGCCACCCAGAAGTTCCTCAACCTGTTTCAGTTTGCCTATCGGCCTAGCAGAGTTGATGATGCCATTCTTCCTCTCCTCAACATGGTCTATTGACATCTAGAGGGCGCCAAATCCCATTTCAGGGTTCCGTTTGTTGATTTTTCTTCTGCCTTCAACACAATCCAGCCTTACATTCTGGCACAGAGACTCATAATGGACCTCCTTAGATGGGGGGGCTGGTTTTGTGGCTGTTGGACTTCCTGAGCCAGAGGTCACAGCGGGTCAAAGTGGGTCCCCACGTGTCGGACATAAGCACCACCAACATAGGCTCCCCACAGGGATGTGTTTTAACCCCACTCCTGTACATCTTGTACACGAATAGTTGTACTAGTTCCCATCCTGACAGACACCTAGTTAAGTTAGTTGATGACACTGCCTTGATCAGCCTGTTGTATGATGACGAGGAACACCATGGCTCGGTCCTAAATGACTTTGTAGAGTGGTGTGATGAATCACACTTGGTCCTCAATACCAAAAAGACCAAAGAGATGCGCATAGACTTCAGGACGCGAACAACACCTACCTCTGCAACATCTATCAGAGGTCAGAATATAGAGATTGTAGAGGAATACAAATATCTGGGTGTCCTCTTGGACAATAAGCTTCAGTGGAGTAAATGTACAGACCTGATCTACAAAAAGTCAACAGAGACTGTACTTTCTCACAAAGCTGGGATCTTTTAATGTTGACTGTACTATACTGACTCTGCAGGGATGTAGCTCAGTTGGTAGAGCATGGCGTTTGCAACGCCAGGGTTGTGGGTTCGATTCCCACGGGGGCCAGTATAAAAAATATAATGTATTCACTAACTGTAAGTCGCTCTGGATAAGAGCGTCTGCTAAATGACTAAAATGTAAATGTTTTCCAAATCTTTAATTGAGAGTATTTTAACTTTTTGTATTGTTTGTTGGTTTGGCAGTGCCACTGTCAGCCAGAAAAATATGCTGAGAAGGATTATCACCACAGCAAGCAAGGTAATTGGAGTCAAACAGGCAGGCTTGGATGAGATCTTTAAGGTCAGGGCCCTCAGCAAGGCTCACAAAATCATTTTAGACCCAAGCCACCCCCTGTACCAGGACTTTGAACTACTCCCCTCTGGGTGCAGGTATAGGGCACCCCCCGGCAGGAAAAACAGAACTAGACAATCATTTGTGCCAGGTGTGATAACCCTCCTAAACTGCTGAGTATTTCTGTCTGTAATAAAAACCTTCTGTGGGGAAAAACTAATTCTGATTGGCTGGGCCTGGCTCCCCAGTGGGTGGGCTTGGCTGCCAAGTGGGTGGGCATATGCTCTCCAAGGCCCACCCATGGCTACACCCCTGCCCAGTAATGCGAAATCCATAGATTAAGGCATAATGAATTTATTTCAATTGACTGATTTCCTTATATGAACTGTAACTCAGTAAAATCTTGTTGCATTTATATTTTTGTTCAGTATATACACTACCAGTCAAAAGTTTGGACACACCTTCTCATTCAAGGGTTTTTCTTTATTTTTACAATTTTTTACATTGTAGAATCAAAACTATGAAATAACACATATGGAATCATGTAGTATATTTGAGATTCTTCAAATAGCCACCCTTTGCCTTGATGACAGCTTTGCACACTCTCCAGCTTCACCTGGAATGCTTTTCCAACAGTCTTGAAGGAGTTCCCACATATGCTGAGCACTTGTTGGCTGCTTTTCCTTCACTCTGCGGTCCGACTCATCCCAAACCATCTCAATTGGGTGGAGGTGGGGGGATTGTGGAGGCCAGGTCATCTGATGCAGCACTCCATCACGCTCCTTCTTGGTAAAATAGCCCTTACACAGCCTGGAGGTGTGTTGGGTCATTGTCCTGTTGAAAAACAAATGATAGTCCCACTAAGCCCAAACCAGATGGGATGGCATATCACTGCAGAATGCTGTGGTAGCCATGCTGGTTAAGTGTGCCTTGAATTCTAAATAAATCACAAACAGTGTCGCCAGCAAAGCCCCCCCACACCATCACACCTCCTCTCCTATTTAAATGCAACACATCCCTCTTGTAAAGGTGGGGCCTCTCCCGAAAGTGGTCAAAATTGTCAATGAACTCCAAATCCATTGAGGAACAGTAGGATTTAAGCCAGTTGTGTAGCCAGAGGAGACAACTAAAGTGTTCCATTCCACAACCTATTGTTGTTAAAGGACCGGAAATGAGAACCCTTTAGCCTGTCTATGAGCACCCTGAACTCAGCTTTTAATTGCTCCGAGTTACGAAGATTGATGTAGTTTGTACCAACATGAATGACAACTGTGTGAGCATTCGGGTGCTGCTCCATCACAGCAGCAACTGGCCCCCCGTGTAGCTCAGTTGGTAGAGCATGGCGCTTGCAACGCCAGGGTTGTGGGTTCAATTCCCATGGGGGGCCAGTTTGAAAATGTATGCACTCACTAACTGTAAGTTGCTCTGGATAAGAGCGTCTGCTAAATGACTAAAATGTGATCTATGTCCCGAACGTGAGTTCCAGGGAAGCAGAGGGTCCTTGCTTCCGTGACCACTGCATCCCTAACTATGGAGCTCCTATAACAACCACCACTGGAGGACGAGGAGAGGGTCTCTGCAAGCCTATTGGACGTGCTCTGGGTGCTGCTCAAGGAGATGGCTGGCTAAGTAACCCAAGACCAGATCCAGAGGGGCAGTGGGAAGGTCGGGGAGGAACTTGGAGGGCCCCGGTGAGGTTAGGGGGCTCAGAGTTGTAAAACGGTTAGAGAGCCCCAGGTCTGGACGAGAGGGCAGAAGGAGGATAGGTTGGAATGTTCCTCCTCTCCTACCGTTAACTTGATTCCACTTTGTCTCCAATGGTGTAGAGCAAGACATAGTAGTTCTCCGGTTCTCGTCGGTGGGATGTGCTAATGCAGGAAAGTGGTCCAAGGTAGTGTCCTCAGTAGCCCTATCTCGTGTAGCACCCTGGCTTATCCCCTTGGTCATTTAGAATTGTTGCATTAAACAGCTTGAAGTCTCCTTAGCAAAAGTGATACATTCTTTTAGGACCTTGTTCTCCTCTAGTAGTTCAATTATCCGGTCTTTTGAGACAACAAGTTGTTTACACTTTACAGTGTATAGGTCAGTCAATTCTTCCTCTTTCACTATGGTGAACATTTGCACAGGTCTCACAATTCATGGCTTTACTGTCCATCTCCAGATCTGACTCCAAATCAGAGGAGTCCGACATGCTTATACTCGGGTCAGAAACAGCGGTCCCGGCTACAAGAGCCAACCACAACGTGAGACAAGGCTTTGCCGGTGACAGCCAGGTAGCCTAGCTAGTCGGAGCAAGCCGGGGCTAACCTGCTTACGTTAGCTCTAGGAGACAAATGGGTAATACTGCTCTGGTTTTCTATTTGTTAAAGATTGCCTCTCATGATGTAATACGCAGGCTTATTTATCATAAACTCTTCCAAAAATAGCTTGGGGTACTAGGGAAGTACTGGTCAATATTTTTTTAAAGCTTTGAACTGGAAATACACACTAATAACATGTGATACATTATTAGCCTACTCCAAGTTAGTCAATAGAGGTTGTTTCCTCTATCAAAACAACATGATTCAGCATAGCATCAGCCGGATGAAACTGGATTAGTTTGTATTTTCAACGCTGTTTGGTCCATTTAGAGCTATTCATAAGAGGCTGTACGTTGACAGCCGACAAACACTAGACCCTTTTTCATACATCAAATGTCCCTTGTTGTGACCTATTTTATCCTGCTGATGCTATGCTGAATCATGCTGCTTTGATAAGCACTATAACCAGTTGAAGACAACTCTACATTGTCAATCTCCTCCAATCTTGAAATAAGATGTTTTTCTCCAACAGTGTTGGCCTAATGGTTGTGCAAACTGTGTTATACTTCTGTCTTAGATCAATATGGAATATTTGGCACATGACCTTAGGGGGTACAGAGGTTAACTAACAGCAACTTGTTTTTCTCTTTCACTATTATGTGCAATGACCACTGAAAGCATTTTACTATCATGTCCAATAACCATTGAAAGTATGTCTTGGAGCAGTCTGTGTTGCTTTTAGATCTGTATGATAATTGTAAGGATTATGGCAAATATCTTGGCCAACATGTTGACACTCTATTGGCCAACAATATCTTGGCCAACATGTTTAGGATGTGTCCTAAATGGCACTCTATTGGCAATATAGTGAACTACTTTTTGCAATAGCCTACCCATAGGGCTCTGGTCAAAAGTAATGCACTATACGTATTGCAAAAGGGTGCCATTTGGGACACCGTCTCATTGTCTAGCGCAGAGAACTCTATCCTCAAGTCATTAGTGGGGGACAGAAGCATGCTTAACCTATCCATTCCAATGTCTTGTCTTACATTTTCCATTTTTGTCATTTAGCAGACGCTCTTATCCAGAGCGACTTACAGTTAGTGAGTGCATAAATTTTTCATACTGGCCCCCCATGGGAATCGAACCCACAACCCTGGCATTGCAAGCGCCATGCTCTACCAACTGAGCTACAGGAAGCTCTTGTCTTGTATCAACTATCAATGATAATAACCACCTATTCAAGTTACAACATGTTTGTTTGGTGGACGTTGTGAAACCTGCATGGATTTTGACAGATAAAGCGTGGGTTGCCAATTTGAAAGAATATTTTGTCCTGATGAATACGAAATGCTTTGTTGTTTGTGTGTGTGTGTGCATGTGTGTATTAATCAGTATGCAGGCACCTTGGCAGAGAGGCTTCTTCTTTTTCTGTGGTGTTTTAGGGCGGACTACACCAGAAACTGGATGCGCAAAATAAAAAATGGGGAAATCCAAAACCGAAAATAAATAAAAACTTTTAATCCACTCAAATATCCAACAAAAATAAAACAGTCCTTCAAAAACACTCAGAGCCCTACTCAGATCCAATGACCTGAGAGGACGGAACTGCTGCTCCAGTCAGTAGGGCATGCAGCTCCTCACACGTTACATTCTTCATTCCCAAGAAGCGTTCAGCTGCAGATACGATGATATCGATCTTTCTTGAGTTCTTATCCACTCCTGCAGTGCAATTTATCACCATAGCAATAAATGCCCCAAAATCCCCACAGCACTGGACTGTGGTGTCTCCACGGCATCCGAACAACTCCAACATTGTTTAACTTTTCGTGCTGCTTCGGCATAGGAGACACACTGAACAGCTCTTATCCTAGCAATCTCTGACTCCTTCACCCTTACAGGACATTCAGAGAACTCATGTTTATGGCATAGGAGACACACTGAACAGCTCTTATCCTAGCAATCTCTGACTCCTTCACCCTTACAGGACATTCAGAGAACTCATGTTTATGCTTCCCACCACAATTGCGACATTCAACATCATCATCTTCCGCAGCAAAATAATCAGTCAAGTCATACTCTCTGTAAACACTTGACACATGCCCAAACGCTTTGCAGTTGGAACACTGCAGTAACCTGGGGGCAAATTACCTCACAGGGTAACTCACATATCCCATCTTGACATGTGTAAGTGACTCCTCGTCAAAAAACAGTAACAAACACATACTCTCTATCTTCTCTTCATTGAACATACGCGTCAATCGTCGAGCCCCAACTACTCCAGGAATTTTAATATTGATCTTCTCAGCCCCAACTTCCATAGAGACTCCAGAAATCATGCACTTGATTGATTGACAGTCATCAAACTTCTGGTCACCCTCACAGATTCCACAGTACCCAACACTTTCTTCACAACATCAAATGGATCTCCCAGGTACATCTTATCCTCAAACCGTACTCCTACTACAAACTGTAAAGTAGTTGCCCCATGAGCAGTAGGCATACTAAATGGCATTTTAACTGTGATTTTAGCTCTCTTCGCCCCTCCTTTAGCGACTGTAGTCCATCCAGTATTCTCATCACCTTCATTCTAATTTTCATCTTAGCACAATCAGATTCAAACTCGATATCAGCTTCCGCCATTGTCATGCTGCGACTAACTTTCAACAGCTGGCAGAGAGGCTGCTGATCATTGTGGCCTAACGGTACGTTTCGACCAGAAGCAGTGCCTCCGCTTAACAACTCTTCGCTCCAAAATATTGGCTGCTTCGTGGGCGTAGGTGTGAACATATTCTTCTTCTTCAATGGGGTTTAACAGCGGTTGGAATCCAATGTTAATGGTGCATTACCGCCACCAGTTGGATGGGGTATTGAATAAGAAACTAAAAAAACATTGCGGGAAAGGGGGAAAACGTCATCATACAAAATATAACACGTCAAATTAGAAAACCCATCCCACTTCTTCAATCACAGTCCACTCCAAAATACATCCCTACACAGGCTCAGGGGCCTGTGATGGCAGTACATTCACCAACAGGATTTCTTGCACGGCCTCAACTGTGAAATCACGAAGACCCAAAACAACATTCAGCGGCATTCACAATAATTCCAATTTTCTTAGACTTCTTCTCCGCTTGTGCTGTACAGTTTATAACCACTGCAATAAATAATACAAAGTCCACCTTTTTAACATGTAGCATTTCACTATCCCTGGGTTGTTGAGAAACCTTCACTGGTCGTGGTGGCTCTACTACCATTGTTTCTTCCCCGCCACTCATTCCTTCCAATCTTCTCACCGCCTCCAGATAGGAGACACGCTGGACACTCCTTACCCTTGCCACCTCATTCTCCTTCACCCTAACAGGGCACTCCAGAAATTCAGGTGCATGTTCACCTCCACAGTTGCAGCATTTCACATCATCTGGCATACGATACTCTTCCCTTCTGCACACACTTGACACATTACCAAATATTTTACATTTATGACACTGAAAGGGCTTGTGCACAAAAGCTCTTACAGGATATCTCATGAAACCTAACTTTATATGAGAAGGGAGAGACTCTTCATCAAAGAACAGTATCAGTGAATTTCTTTTCTCCATCCACCATACAGGTCAGTCGACGTGCACCAACCACTCCATCGATATATTCAGTAATATCCTCTGCCTTTATTTCTTGCGCCACCCCAGAAATAACCCCCTTGATAGGCACCCTGCTATGAAAATCCATACAGGAAACATTCCACTCCAATATCTTTTTGAGTCTTAAAACACGCTTCTTCTGCTCCGCAGACACACAAAAAATCAAAATAAGACCACTTCTTGTGACTCTCACCGACCCCACACTTTTTCCTCCAACACATTCCAAAACAATACAGTTAAAAGTCACACATAATGTAGACTACAAACTGAAGCAGGCCAATCCTTCCGCTGGAGGTATGCTGGGTGTGCTTCTATTACAGCCCAGCACTAACACACTGGATTCAACTTATCAAACCAAATGAGTTGATATTAATGTGTATTAGTGCTGGGCTGGAATAGAAGTCTGCTCACCCAGTAGATCAGGGAGTGGAGCAAGGTTGGTCACCTCTTGTATGGACTTTTTTGTTCACCCGAAATTAGGCTTTAATAATAATAGTCAATTTACTAAGATGTCTAACATTTACAAACAAGTTAGATTATTTGTACATTTTGAAATTATATTTTGATTCATTCAATGTTGATTCATTGAAGTGTTTAAACTTATTTTAATTGTTAACTTAAAAACATTATTCAAATGAACTAGTGTCAATGTTCATTGATCACAGATCACAATTCTGCAATAAATGGTGTGAAGGGGATTTGTCTCTAATTAGTCAGTTTCTGTGTTGTTTCCTCAAATGAACATTACCTTTTTGTCCAGTTGTGAGCTCTCCAAACGGTTTTATTTGATTGTCACTCTGTCACTCAGCTTTGATTGTCACTCAGCTTATAATAATGGCATGCATCACCAATGCAGCCATAGGCATACAGTATGATGGCATTACTGGCCTAATGGGCATGTGCAATCAATGTGCCCCTTGTCATTGTTCATCTGATGCAGAAAATAGCTTAACTCACACATCATTTGCATATTGATGAGCTAGCTACAGTGGGGGAAAAAAGTATTTAGTCAGCCACCAATTGTGCAAGTCATCATAGGTACACGTCAACTATGACAGACAAAATGAGAAAATAAAATCCAGAAAATCACATTGTAGGATTTTTTATGAATTTATTTGCAAATTATGGTGGAAAATAAGTATTTGGTCAATAACAAAAGTTTCTCAATACTTTGTTATATACCCTTTGTTGGCAATGACACAGGTCAAACGTTTTCTGTAAGTCTTCACAAGGTTTTCACACACTGTTGCTGGTATTTTGGCCCATTCCTCCATGCAGATCTCCTCTAGAGCAGTGATGTTTTGGGGCTGTCGCTGGGCAACACGGACTTTCAACTCCCTCCAAAGATTTTCTATGGGGTTGAGATCTGGAGACTGGCTTGGCCACTCCAGGACCTTGAAATGCTTCTTACGAAGCCACTCCTTCGTTGCCCGGGCGGTGTGTTTGGGATCATTGTCATGCTGAAAGACCCAGCCACGTTTCATCTTCAATGCCCTTGCTGATGGAAGGAGGTTTTCACTCAAAATCTCACGATACATGGCCCCATTCATTCTTTCCTTTACACGGATCAGTCGTCCTGGTCCCTTTGCAGAAAAACAGCCCCAAAGCATGATGTTTCCACCCCATGCTTCACAGTAGGTATGGTGTTCTTTGGATGCAACTCAGCATTCTTTGTCCTCCAAACACAACGAGTTGAGTTTTTACCAAAAACTTATATTTTGGTTTCATCTGACCATATGACATTCTCCCAATCCTCTTCTGGATCATCCAAATGCACTCTAGCAAACTTCAGACGGGCCTGGACATGTACTGGCTTAAGCAGGGGGACACGTGTGGCACTGCAGGATTTGAGTCCCTGGCGTCGTAGTGTGTTACTGATGGTAGGCTTTGTTACTTTGGTCCCAGCTCTCTGCAGGTCATTCACTAGGTCCCCCCGTGTGGTTCTGGGATTTTTGCTCACCGTTCTTGTGATCATTTTGACCCCACGGGGTGAGATCTTGCGTGGAGCCCCAGATCTAGGGAGATTATCAGTGGTCTTGTATGTCTTCCATTTCCTAATAATTGCTCCCACAGTTGATTTCTTCAAACCAAGCTGCTTACCTATTGCAGATTCAGTCTTCCCAGCCTGGTGCAGGTCTACAATTTTGTTTCTGCTGTCCTTTGACAGCTCTTTGGTCTTGGCCATAGTGGAGTTTGGAGTGTGACTGTTTGAGGTTGTGGACAGGTGTCTTTTATACTGATAACAAGTTCAAACAGGTGCCATTAATACAGGTAACGAGTGGAGGACAGAGGAGCCTCTTAAAGAATAAGTTACAGGTCTGTGAGAGCCAGAAATCTTGCTTGTTTGTAGGTGACCAAATACTTATTTTCCACCATAATTTGCAAATAAATTCATTTAAAATCCTACATTGTGATTTTCTGGAAAAAAAAATCTCAATTTGTATGTCATAGTTGACGTGTACCTATGATGAAAATTACAGGCCTCTCTCATCTTTTTAAGTGGGAGAACTTGCACAATTGGTGGCTGACTAAATACTTTTTTTCCCCACTGTATATGTTCTCAATGTAAAATGACACCAGTGGATAATGTAAATGAGGCTAACCATAAGCCAGATCTTCTACATTATTTTTCGGATATTAAATTGTTTAGTGCAAATCCAACCCTTGTATTCTAGGTACAGTACTGTACATGAAAATAAGGAGCTGGCAATTTGTAGGCTCATTAAAAATGTCAAAACATAAAATAATGTGGCGTGGGGAGCGTTGTAATTCTACCTAGTTTGTTTGCTGAGAATGGTTTTAGAATACAGAGACAAAATCAGAAGGTCAATGGCATGGAGGAGGATTGCAGAGATGTTGGCTACCAGCTGGCTACCACACGGTTACTCAACCCTGCACCTTAGAGGCTGCTGCCCTATGTACATAGACATGGAATCACTGGTCACTTTAATAATGGAACACTAGTCACTTTAATAATGTTTACATACTGCTTTACTAATTTCATATGTATATTCTGTATTCTATTCTACTGTATTTTAGGCAATGCCAATCTGACATTGCTCATTCTAATATTTATATATTTCTTAATTCCATTCTTTACTTTTAGATTTGTGTCTAATGTTGTGAATTGTTAGATACTACTGCACTGTTGGAGCTAGGAACACAAGCATTTCACTACACCCGCAATAACATCTGCTAAATATGTGTATGTGCCCAATAAATTTGATTTGATGGTGGGTAAAGAGATATTTGCACAACAATGTTTGCAAGTCAAAGCCACAATTTCCTTTACCCAAAGTACCCATTCATGTTCATGTAGACCTATGTATTTTACAGGAAGTGAACTTTAATATTCAATTTCATGACACAAGTATAATTAAAGAGCCATAAGCTATAATATATGAGAATCATGTTAAGATACCATAATCCAATTGGTATCATATTACATGGGAAATTCATGCTTAGTGTATAATTTACAATGTTATAATGCGTGTTACTGGTGATTTCTATCCTTTGGGGGGCAAATTTCACAATTTAATTTAGTCAACACATTCACAACTGGTGGCTTTGATCACAGTTTTGAAGTTTAGTTTGCTTGATGTTCATAGCTTGCATTACCTACATAATTCACAACTTTTGAACTTCAAGAATTCTTTACAGAGAGTGTAGTAATGGAACAACTAGGCCCCCCCCCCAACAAATCAACCACATGAGGGCGCAATTCATAAGGTTTTGGATCCTATACCAGGGGTGTATTCATTACACCGGTTCTATTGCAAAACGTTTTGCAACGAAAACGAAAGTTTCTATTGGACAAATTCAGGTATGTCCCCCGTTGTTCGTCACTAGTTAGCACGGCCACAAAGTCAGAAACCTTGCTTATTTCTAAAATGTATATTCTTGAAATGTGTTTTCAAACCTAACCCTAACCGGCACCCTAACCTTAACCACATCGCTAACCTTGCATAACCCTAATCTTAAATGAAGACCAAAAAGCACATTTTTGTTTTAATGAAAAATATATTTTTACGATATATTTTCACTTTGTGGCTGTGATATCTAGTGGAAACATTTTACCCATTTTAAATGTCCATTTCAATGGGGTAGGAGTAGGGAGGTCCCAATGACCCGAATAGCACGGACAATCATTCATTTTAGAAATAATTGTTTTCATGCCGCCAGGGGGCGTCTTTACTTAATCATCGTTCCTTTTAATTACCATATTATAGAAAGGATTCAATGGATTGTCTTTTCAAATAATCAAATCAAATTGTATTTGTCACATGCGCCGAATACAACATGCACCTTACCGTGAAATGCTTACTTACAAGCCGTTAACCAACAATGCAGTTGAAGAAAGAATTAAGAAAATATTTACTAAAGAAAATAAAGTTTAAAGAAAATACATAAATAAATAAAGATATGTTCCCCGTTTCATATATTTCTGTAATTTATCCGAATATTAACAAAGTTATTTTAGGTTTAGTTAAGGATATTTAGCATTAATTTAGCAAACAATTAGTTGTTTTGAGCCTTTCAACAAAGACTTGTTTGGGTTGGATTGTGGCCAAGATATTGAAAGAAACTGCTGATTTTTCGTGCCGACCAATGAATGCAACCCATGAGCTCGTCATTACCTTAGCACGAAGGGATCACGTTTTTCTCCAGCCAATCCGAGTTAAGGGGATCCCATCTCTCTTTTATAAATCGGACTGTTTGTGGACGTGAACGAAAGATAACCATTTGGGATTACACAGGACATTTACAGAAAGCTGTACCAGGGTTTAATCCTATTCCTTACTTGATATAAGGTGATTATTTCTAAATAATTTTCAAAGTTCTATGATAAACTATGACAATTTCATTGTGTATGTTTATCAAATTTGACTAATTGGTGTGTTATGTTATTCTTTGTAGTTTTGCACCTCTTAGACGAATTATAAGGTATTTTATTCAATGTATATTATATCCTAATAATATAATATAATATGCCATTTAGCAGACGCTTTTATTCAACGCGATTTACAGTCATGCATGCATACATTTTTGTGTATGGGTGGTCCCGGGGATCGAACCCACTACCTTGGCGTTACAAGCGCCGTGCTCTACCAGCTGAGCTACAGAGGACCACCTAGTTATATGATTGTGTGCCGCTTTTTATTGTGTTAATCTGATGGATAGTGTGTTCTAGACGTGTGTTTGTGCCTATCATAACCTGACGACAGAAACCACAAAGTGCGCTTTTAATTTCCTTCATCGTAAACAGGCATTAGTAACCTTGTAAGTAACCATGACCACACAGCGGCTTGCTGTCATAGCAGCATGCTCTCATGCGTGCTACAAACCAGACTGTTTATCCTTGTGGAAAACCTTCATGGTTTGACTCGATATTACCAGGATGTTGATACAGCGATCTCATTTATATCACACGTTGGTGCAATTGTAATTAGGCAACTACTCTTACAAAACATCCGTATATAAATCCTATTGTTTTTGGTATTACGATTAAATCCCATGTTTGCTGACCAAGCTGTCTTGAAGCAGGATGATGGAGGAGGGGGAGCACAGGTGTAGCGCGAATACATGGACTCGTCTGTTAAGGGCGTACACACGGTCCATATGGTTGTTTCGAGTAGATCCAATTGTCACTATAAATACATCTCTGGACAGGCACAATAGAATAACTGTAGACCTCAAATGGCTAAATTCTAAGAATCAAATGCATGTATTCTAATTTATTGCTCTTTGTTCCAAGCTTTTCAAGGCTCTGTGAAAATGGCCACTTCAGAGAGTGCCAGCTTGAGTAAAGCTGTGAAGCAGCAGTATATGGATCTTCCTCAGGGAGACAAAGTTCAGGCCATGTACATCTGGATAGACGGGACTGGAGAGGGGCTCCGCTGCAAGACCAGAACTTTGGATAATGAACCCAAGACCATTGATGGTAAGTTTTTGTTTTTCTTAATGGGTTGCCAAACGACCAATGGGAACACCTTCCCCTTAATGTGATGTGATTGAGATGCTTAAGATAAGATGTTTACATTCATAGAGCTTCACAAACATCATAACTTCAATAATACATTGTGTTTTATACAGATGGAGTACTCATTGAATGATCACATTCTGATTGATGGTAGTCCTTACATTACCCCCCCCCCCCCCAAATTGTAAAGTGGTTATCCCACTGGCTATAGGGTGAACGCACCAATTTGTGAGTCGCTCTGGCTAAGAGCGTCTGCTAAATGACGTTAATGTGCCCTTGAGCAAGGCACTTAACCCTAATTGCTCCTGTAAGTCGCTCTGGATAAGAGCGTCTGCTAAATGACTAAAATGTAAATGTAAATGTTAAAGAGTTGTTGAATTGCTTTAGTTCTGTTAATTTCACAGTTCCCCCTCTCTCCTCCTCCAGATCTTCCAGAGTGGAACTTTGATGGTTCCAGTACGTACCAGTCAGAGGGCTCTAACAGCGACATGTACCTGATCCCTGCTGCTATGTTCAGAGACCCCTTCAGGAAAGACCCCAACAAACTGGTCCTGTGTCAAGTGCTCAAATACAACCGCAAGCCTGCAGGTAAGCCTATGCAGTAAATTGACCTTGGGACACAAACGTTTTAAAACTTTTGCAAAATAAAATGAATATTAGTGTTTCTTATTGGACAAGTTCAGATGGTAACTCTGTCAGTAGCATTTTCTTTCGTTCCGTGCCTACTGAACATAGCACTGCCTTGAATGGCCATTGAATCCAGACCCAATTGTCTCAGTAATGTATTACCATGTCTCCCACCAGAAACCAATCTCCGGCTGATGTGTAAGAAGATCATGGAGATGGTAGAGAACCAGGTCCCTTGGTTCGGCATGGAACAGGAGTACACCATCCTGGGCACAGACGGACATCCTTTTGGTTGGCCTTCCAACGGCTTCCCTGGTCCCCAAGGTCAGTTTGAGAGTTGTCTATGTCCCAAATGGCACCCAATTCCCTATATAGGGCTCAACTTTTGACCAGATATATAGGGGAAAAGGCTGCCATTTCAGACATAGCCTCAGTCTTTTAGCAGACTCTTATCCAGAGTGACTTGCAATCGGTACATTCAACTAAAGTACTTACATGAGAGTTTAAACTTTTTTAACCTATGCCAAAAAAAACACTGGCATTGAGCCTGAAGATGTGGTGTTTCTGAACAGGTCCCTACTACTGTGGAGTAGGAGCAGACAAGGCGTACGGTAGAGACATCGTAGAAGCCCACTACAGAGCCTGTCTTTATGCCGGGGTTCAGATATGTGGCACCAATGCTGAAGTCATGCCAGCTCAGGTAGGAAACACTGCACATTGATATCAAAATAAACCCTATTGGGGCCAATTTTTACCAGACACAAATTTAACCTGCCTTTTTAGTCCTGGACTAGGCTTAATCTGTGACTCGGAAACGGCCCAGTGTTCTAAACCATTTGAACTTTCAAAGCTAGTATCTCTCATCCCTAAGCTTCATGTACAGTATGTATTGTGTCTTCCAGTGGGAGTTCCAGGTGGGTCCTTGTGAAGGGATCAACATGGGAGACCACCTCTGGGCAGCTCGGTTCATCCTACACCGGGTGTGTGAGGACTTTGGCGTGGTGGCCTCATTCGACCCCAAGCCCATCCCTGGGAACTGGAATGGTGCTGGCTGTCATACCAACTTCAGCACCAAGGAGATGAGAGAAGATGGTGGATTGAGGTAGGCATGGATTGAGTTTGTGCTGTAAACGCATTAAGGGCCATTTTCCCTGGACCCATATAAATCCTAGGCCTAGACTTCAATGGCAATTTTTCATTGAAAGTGCTTCTTAGCAGAGAGGAAGTGGTGATGCGAAAATCTGTCCAAAATAAGGCCAATGGGTTTATTTTGGACCTAATTTTGTCAACTGCCTTCCTGCCTTTGGGACAACGACTCCCATTGTTAAGGCGGAGACATGAGCATCTCGTCATTATATACAGATCTCTGTTCTTAGTCAAAGACTAGGCTAAATCTCTGTCTGGGAAATCAGCACATAAGATTTTTAGTCTTAAGTCTCTTTAGCAGTGGATTAACCCCTTCCCCCTCTATCCACACAGGGCCATTGAGGAGTCAATCGAGAAGCTGGGAAAGAGACACCGCTACCACATCTGTGCCTACGACCCCAAAGGGGGGCTGGACAACGCGCGCCGCTTGACCGGTCACCACGAAACGTCCAACATACATGAGTTCTCAGCCGGCGTGGCGAACCGCGGCGCCAGCATCCGCATCCCCCGCTCAGTGGGTCAGGACAAGAAGGGCTACTTCGAGGACCGCCGCCCGTCGGCTAACTGTGACCCATATGCAGTCACGGAAGCCATGATACGCACATGTTTGCTCAGTGAAGAGGGGGAGGAGCCTACAGAATACAGCAAATAAACTAGATACTCTGTTGGACTGAAATAAGCCTCCTCCTCTCCTTGAGCTACACCTCATGAAGTGTCATTCCCAGTACGGTTTTGTCTGTGGCTTTGGAAACTCCTTGTAAATTGCATGTCTTGACCATCCATGTAGGGCTTGCTTTTTTAACCATTACAAAATATATTTTACTTGATGAATGGGAGTATGCTTGATGTATTCTGCAGTGTGTGTGTTCAGGGTAGTGTAGTCCCTACCTTTTAGCTTAATCACTGCCAATATTGCCATTTTAATTGATGCTAAATGATTCCAGACATGTCAGTTGAGGAGGGTGAAATGGTTCCTCTGTAAAGGTCTATTACTAGTTGTTTTTATGTCTATCAATTTGCCACTCATAATGTTGTTTTAACATGATATACTAACCAAGATGCTGTAGATTGATGAATATGCCAGTTGTGTGTGTCTGTCTGGCTCGTGTGGTACACAAACCCCAAAAGGATCCAAGGTGCATTTGTGTGTTTATACATGTGTGGATCTCTATTGTCTACCATTAGTAGAAGTTGTATCCAGAACCCATTTTCTTATTTGTAACATTAAAAATATTTCTAATATTTTTAACAATCTATTCTTCTTTGACTTCAATTGTACAGTATATAATTTGGCCATGTTAAAGTAAATGGTAGAGCTCAATCAAAATTATTTTTGTGGAGGAGCCCCCCCCAAAGAGCAGGCAAAGCTGAAGTAAGGGTACAGTGGTGCAGAGATTAATTTAGGTTTACATGCAATCTTTTGTAAGACTCTTGCTGACTGTAAAGGTAACCTTGTCAGATCCAACACTGTGACATGTGCTTCTCAATTTAGCATTTAATCAGGAACACAACCTTGGATCAATCAACAATGTGAAAGTGAGTATATAATTTATTTCCTGTCCATTCAGGTGGATCTTAGGACCTCTGGAATGGACCCTAGTTTTAAGAGACTGAATGAAATTAGTGTAATTACTTACTGTAGGAAATGTCAGTGAGCAATTTCAAGTCCCTTTAACTATAGATATATAGGCAGTAGGTAGCCTAGCGGTTAAGTGCATTGGGCCAGTAAGTAACTGAAAGGTCCCTGGTTCAAATCCCCGAGGTGAAACATCTGTCAATGTGCCCTTGAGCAAGGCATTTCATCCTAACTGCTCCTGTAAGTCTCTCTGGATAAGAGCGTCCGCTAACTGCTCCTGTTAGTCTCTGGATAAGAGTGTCAGCTAAATGACAAAAAGTACAAATGAGATTGATGCATACTGAATACTCATGTTGGCAAAGAAAATACTTGCTTAAATCGATGCCTATTTAAGTAAAAATTAACTTAATCTATTTCAAACAGTGAAGATTCAGTCAGGGAGAAAGTATCTGATTATGTAATGTGACTGAAGACAATGGGCACTTAGTAGTCACCTGTCTTTCTGCAGTCTAGACATTGCTCTCCTTCGTCAGAGTTACACTGCATTATCAGTGCTGCCTATCTGCACATTGCAAATGAACTGCATTGACCCTGACCACACATTTTTCTTGAGGTTTTTTCATATTTCTAGTGAAGCTTTGGCACAAACCACAGTAGCTGCACAAAGACTTGTGCTACCAATTCTTAGTATACTTTTACTTTCATGGAGTGATCTTGGTGATCCATATCTTAATTTCTTTATCAGTGAAGGTGATGCAATACGTTCAGTCTGTTGAATGTTCCTGTAAGTCTTGAGTGTACATCGTGCCAAGAAGGCTAGTGTTATTTGTTTACTTGTTGAGGACAGGACACTGTCAGAGAACATTTAATGAGAGAGCTTCCAATGTCCAATTCCCTGTTATGGAAATCATAATGCCCATGAGACTGTAATTCGAACCCTGGTACAAATACAGGCAATTAGAACACCATTAGGATACAGGGGCAGGTGTGTTATCTACATCACAGGTGGAAGAAAAAGGAAAACAATGCTCCTGTTCAAACTCAGAATGTGAAAGAGAGAATCTTGACTGACATGTTTTTGTATAATTGACACCAGAGACATACCAGTATTTTAACTACCATGTGTCTCTGAGTCACGTTCTGTTCTGCTCTGACGGTGAGATTATGAGGCACTTGGCAGGCGAGGGAAGCAGGTCTGTTTTGGTACCTTTAACCTACTTCTGCATACTGCAGGCCCAAAGTAAAGGAAGGAGGGGTGCCTGTTCCTGAGCCACCCAAAAGGCTGCAAGGCAAGGAAACCTAGAAACCAGCCACAGGGAAACCATATTTCAAACTGCCTGTCACTTGGTTTCGATTTAAAGATATTTTGCCAGGTTCAAGTGTTCACTGTACCCAAACCAAAACCAGATTTAATGGATCACTCAGTTATGTATAGAGCCATGTCATCGTGGAATGCTCTGCCACCAGAGGTTACTCAGGCAAAAAGCAAGTTTAGCTTTAAAAAACAGATTTGGTCAAAAGTAGTGCACTATGGCTGGGTTTAAACAGGCAACCCAATTCTGATCTCTTTCCACTAAATTGATATTTTGAGAATAATTGGGGAAAATATCAGAATTGGGCTGCCTCTATTAAAGTGGCCCATGTAGGGAATGTGGTGCCATTTGGAACACAACTAGGGGCCATTTGGAGACAGCTTACTCTTCTTTGCCAGTCTTGTTTATGAGAAAGTCAAAGTCAAGTTTTTGGAAGTGTGTGTTCTCTTACTGACCTGAGCTGCAGTAGTTTACAGCTGTGTACTGCTTTGTTCCGTCTCCAGCAGAGGAGTGGAACATGTCAGGACTTGTGGGACTTTTTCTATTAGTAAGGGATCTTTTTGTCATGGTTGTTTCTTCCAAATTCTTCCCAACTTATATGTTTGAACAGGTCAACTCTCACGCTCTCCCCCTCCTTTGGTGTAGTCCACTACAGCTGGGATGATGACATCATCATGAAGTTATCCACTTACGTATTCATATATCAGATGTATCATAAACAAAACAACCACCTTTCCGTTGGTATAGTCTAAAATATCATAAATATTCACAGGGAAAGGGTTAACATCAGCTGTATGTAATGTCTAAACATAAAAATATGATTAAACTGCTTGGTCGAGGTAGGTAGCCGTTGGGCCAGTAACCAAAAGGTTGCTGCTTTGAATCCCCGAGCTGACTAGGTGACAAATCTGTCAATGTGCCCTTGAGCAAGGCACTTAACCCTAATTGCTCCTGTAAGTCGCTCTGGATAAGAGAGTCTGCTAAATTACTAAAATGTACATGTAAAAATGCGTATAAAGGCAAGCAGGTTTATTTTCATAGAGAGGGTATGTCTGTTTGAAGTGCATGCAAATAGATTTTACAAGTGGTTAGGCATTTTCAACAAAAGAATGTATCTTAAAAAGACTAGGAGACAAGTAGTCAATTTCACCTCAACCATGAAACACTATCATGCATGTTGTTTGTTGATGTTAGTTCTATGTATGCAGTTAAGGGTAAGGTGTACTGCTTTGTTTGGAGCCAGCTGCAGCTTTGCTAGGTCTTTCTTTGCTGCACGTGACCATATTACCAGACTTTAATCAAGATGGGACAAGATCAAAGCCTGAACAACTAGTACAGTTGATCTTTGAGTAAAAAATACATATTTTTATAACAGACATAAAGTGCATTCGGAAAGTATTCAGACCCCTTAACTTTTTCCACATTTTGTTATGTTACAGCCTTATTCTAAAATGGATTAAATAGTTTTTTCCCCTCATCAATCTACAAACAATACCGCATAATGACAAAGCAAAAACAGGTTTTGAGAATGTTTAGCAAATGTATTAAAAATAAAAAACTGAAATATCACATTTACTTAAGTATTCAGACCCTTTACTCAGTACTTTGTTGAAGCACCTTTGGTAGCTATTACAGCCTCGAGTCTTCTTCGGTATGACGCCACAAGCTTGGCACACCTGTATTTGGGGAGTTTCTCCCATTCTTCTCTGCAGATCTTCTCAAGCTCTGTCAGGTTGGATGGGGAGCGTCGCTGCACAGCTATTTTCAGGTCTCTCCAGAGATGTTCGATCAGGTTCAAGTCCAGGCTCTGGCTGGGCCAATCAAGGACATTCAGAGACTTGTCCCGAAGCCACTCCAGTGTTGTCTTGGCTGTGTGCTTAGGGTCATTGTCCTGTTAGAAGGTGAACCTTCGCTCCAGTCTAAGATCCTGAGCGCTCTGGAGCAGGTTTTCATCTTTCCCTCGATCCTGACTAGTCTCCAAGTCCCTGCCGCAGAAAAACATCCCCACAGCATGATGCTGCCACCACCATGCTTCACCGTAGGGATGGTGTCAGGTTTCCTCCAGACACGACACTTGGCATTCAGGCCAAAGAGTTCAATCTTGGTTTCATCAGACCAGAGAATCTTGTTTATCATGGTCTAAGAGTCCTTTAGGTGCCTTTTAGTAAACTTCAAGCGGGCTGTCATGTGTTTTTTACTGAGGAGTGGCTTCCGTCTGGCCACTCTACCATAAAGGCCTGATTGGTGGAGTGCTGCAGAGATAGTTGTCCTTCTGGAAGGTTCTCCCATCTCCACAGAGGAACTCTAGAGCTCTGTCAGAGTGACCATTGGGTTCTTGGTCAGCTCTAGGAAGAGTATTGGTGGTTCTAAACTTCTTCCATTTAAGAATGGAGGCCACTGTGTTCTTGGGGACCTTCAATGCTGCAGAAATGTTTTGATACCCTTCCCCAGATCTGTGCCTCGTCACAATCCTGTCTCAGAGCTCTACGGACAATTCCTTCGACCTCATGGCTTGGTTTTTGCTCTGACATGCACTGTCAACTGTGGGACCTTATATAGACAGGTGTGTGCCTTTCCAAATCATGTCCAATCAATTGAATTTACCACAGGTGGACTCCAATCAAGTTGTAGAAATATCTCAAAGATGATCAATGGAAACCGGTTGCACCTGAGCTCAATTTCGAGTCTCATAGCAAAGGGTCTGAATACTTATGTAAATAAGGTATTTCAGTTTTTTATTTGTAAAAAAAATAATTTGATCAATTTTAGAGTAAGGCTGTAACGTAACAAAATGTGGAAAAAGTCAAGGGGTCTGAATACTTTCCGAATGCACTGTACCTCTCCCCATCTTCACAACAACTTTGTCAATATGACTTGACCTTGATAACTGACCATCCAATGTTACTCTTAGGAGTTCAGCTTCTTCAACTTGTTCAATGGTCACACCCTTTATGTACAACTCCAGTTGAGGTTTAGGCCTAAGAGAATGCTTTGAACCAAATACAACGCTTTTCGTTTTTGATGTATTTAAGACCAGTTTATTGTTAATTACCCATTCTGACACTGACTATAACTCCTTGCTAAGAGTATCAGTGAGCTCACTGTAGGTGCTGATGTGTAGTCATAAGCATACATAGTCAAATAATAATAATAATAATAATAATAATAATAATAATATATTCTGTATCATTGTAGCTTCTTTTAAGACAAGTGGCAAATCATTTGTAAAAATAGAGAAGAGTAATGGCCCTAGGCAACTGCCCTGAGGGATACCACACTGTACATATCTGATGTTAGAGAAGCTTCTGAGTTCTATTGGATAAGTAACTGTCCAACCATGTGATGGCAGGTGATGTAAAGCCATAACAAGTCAATAACAAATTATGATTAATAACATCAAAGGCTGCACTGAAATCTAACAATACACCTCCAACTATCATCTTAGTCTCCATTTATTTTAGCTATCAGTCATCTGAGTCAGTGCAGTACAAGTTGAGTGCCCTTACCTATATGTAGTAGTGAGTGGTAGTTTGTGGCCTAACCATAGCCAGTCGTAGCCAGTCCTAACACACAACATCATGACTGAATCAGCCAGTCCCAAATTGCTTCCTACCCCTTCAAACATTGAATGGTTAGGGCCAGGGGGAAGGGATAGGGAGCGAATTGGGTACCCTGTAGCTCAGTTGGTAGAGCATGGCGCTTGCAACGCCAGGGTTGTGGGTTCGTTTCCCACGGGGGGCCAGTATGAAAATGTATGCACTCACTAACTGTAAGTCGCTCTGGATAAGAGTGTCTGCTAAATGACTAAAATGTAAAATGGGTACGACTGAGCAAGTGAAGGCCAATGCTCAGTCCCTTTGTCTTCTTCTGCCTACCTCAAGCAGATTAGTAATGGACAGAGGCATGGTCTGGGGCAGTCATGTGCACACCACATGACTCTCCTTACTGCATGCTCTATAGAGCGTGCTCTGGAGGAAATGCAATTAAATTATCTACTGCCGTTTAGAACCATGGAGGCCATCCCATCCACCCAGTCCAGCAGACACACACAGAGCTGCAGGTGATGTTGCAGAGCATGCATGCATGTGTGTTTGTGCATGAGAGAGGGAGAGAGAGAGGGAGGGAGAGAGAGAGAAAGAGGGGTTAGAGAAATAATATTATCAGAAGGAGAGTGATGCTGAAAGCAATGCCAAATAAACAAATTATAGAGGGGTAAAGAACAAATCAGGAGAGTAAACATAATAGCAGTGTGAAGATGAAGAGACGCTGCAGCTTGGTTGCCATGGCACCCACCTTCTGAGCCCAGACAATATGCGTGTTGTGTTTGTATGGAGGAGAGTGTGTGTGTGTTACGAACCCCGTGGCTTTAAAAGTCTAGGGTGGATGGAAAAGAGACCCGTAACATAACTCATGCAAATTAGAATAGTGACACGGAAACAGTGAGAACAAAAATACACCGACAACCATAAGCTACCGTCAAACACAAAATGTTTATTATGAACACACGGTAAAGGTTTGGGAAAAAGGGCTGAGCAGGACCCAAGGAATGAAACAATAATGTCAAAAAACCCTAAACCATACACAAATACAGTGGGTGGTCCGCTCAGGTCTAACTAGTGTTTTTAGACAATGTTATTTCTACAGGTAATGTATGCCCAAGGGCAACTTGCTAAATCCCCCTTTTCCCAGGAACACACTACATAGTTACCATATAGAGTAAACAGCAAATGAGTGAGTACACAAAAAACAGGACACCACAGTATCCATACTCACAAACGAAAATAGTCTCTGTCAGCAAACACAACTGACTGGCTTTTAAAACAATGGGATGTGTGATGTGAGTGAAAAACCAGAAACAGGTGGTGCAATGCAGAGGAATGTCCACTGATTGGTCCACCTCAGCAATCAGCAGACAAACGGATGTCGGACAGGTGGGACACCCCAACGACCACCAATCAGGAACACAAAGGACACCTGTGATTAGGGCAGAAGGAGAGGAAAAACACAAAAACACATACAGGATACCTGTATCCGTAACACTCCCACCCTTAAAAGAGCAAACCACAATGGTTT
The DNA here is from genome assembly GCF_020615455.1 of Coregonus clupeaformis. NCBI lineage: Eukaryota > Metazoa > Chordata > Actinopteri > Salmoniformes > Salmonidae > Coregonus > Coregonus clupeaformis. The sequence goes on from NC_059211.1 coordinate 34,935,866, forward strand.
GCGACAGACGTACCATCACAACACCCAAAAATTCAAAGATCAACAGCATCCTGACGGGATAAAAAAAAAACTAGATCTCTAAACACGAGACAAAGCATCTGCTAACACATTATCCAAACCCTTTTTGTGGCGGATCTCCAAATTATAATTTTGCACTACAAGTGCCCAACGTATAAGGCGTTGGTTCTGGTTGTACATACGGTGGAGAAAAACTAAGGGGATATGGTCAGTATACACTATCACTGGTAGTGCACTGGAACCAACATAGACTTCAAAGTACTGCAGAGCTAACAACAAAGCTAGAGCTTCTTGTTCAATGGTGGAATAATTCGTCTGACATTTGTTAAATTTCCACGAAAAATAACAGACAGAATGGTCCACTCCACTCTGGTCCGGCTGCAGTAGAACAGCACCAGCACCTCTGGCACTTGCATCTACCTCCAGTTTAAACTGCCGTTCTAAATCTGGCGCAGCAAGAACAGGGGTACTACATAAGAGTGCTTTATCAGTGTTGATAGCAGTGTGACAATCTTCAGACCATACAAATTTCTCGCCGGACTGAGCAAATCCGTTAATGGAGCAACTACCGCAGATACATTTTTACAGAAACTACGGTAGTAGCCAACCATCCCTAAAAAGCGGCGTAGCTCTCTTCTGGTGGTAGGTGTGGGAAATGCATTTATAGCTGAGACCTTTGCATCTACAGGGCGCACCTGACCATCGCCGACCTGTTTACCAAGATAAGTAACAGTGGCCTTCCCAAACTCGCACTTTGCTAAATTCAGGGTTAGAGAAGCGGCTGCTAGACGTTCACACACTACCCTTAGAGTGTTAATATGATCTGACCACTCAGTTGAATAAATTACCAGATCATCAAGGTAAGCACTACAATTAGGAACTCCAGCCAATACTGTGTTAACCAGGCGTTGGAAAGTGGCTGGTGCGTTCTGCATCCCAAATGTCATGACAGCATATTGTAGGAAGTGGTCTGGGGTCACAAAAGCAGAGATGTCGGAGGCACATGAGGTTAACGGCACCTGCCAGTAACCTTTTAGAAGATCTAGTTTGGTTACATAAGTAGCAGCACCAACAGTGTCAATACAGTCATCCAGTCTGGGTAAAGGGAACAAGTCGGGCACTGTGACAGCATTGACCTTTCGATAGTCCGTACATAACCTGGATGTGCCATCAGGTTTGGGAACCAGAATACACAGAGAACACCAAGGACTTGAACTTGGCATAGCCAGGTTATTCTCCAGCAAATAACCAACCTCATCCCTCATTATCTTTCTTTTAGAGACGTTGACACGATAAGCATGTTGCTTAATAGGTGCAGCGTTTCCAACATTAATATCATGTTCTAACACATTTATGCGTGTAGGAACATCATTAAAAAGACATGGAAAGCTGTGTAATATCCTCACAATATCATCTGACGGTCCGTCCGTTAAATGAATCAGGCTTGACGGGAGAGACAGCAGCATCTCTGAATTGGGCAATCTAGCACACTGCTGCTGAGTATTGCGCAACTCCAAACCATCTCCGTCCACATCATTAACATTACCTCCCACTACAGCCGCAGCAGCAATAGAGACAGCCGTCTTGGCCAGTTTCTCTGGACTGTCTATCTGAATGACGGGTCTGGTGTGGTATATCTTCAACATGTTAATGTGGCACACACGAGATTGGCGTTTTCTATCAAGAGTCTGTATCACGTAGTCAGTTTCACTTAGTTTCTTTTCAATTACATAAGGACCAGAGAAACGTGCTGACAATGACGCTCCTGGCACAAGCAACAATACAAGAACTTGGTCACCTGGCTGCAGTGAACGAGAAACATCCTGGTTGTCATAGTGCCATTTCATACGTCTCTGTGAGGAAGACAGCGCTTCCTTTGCTAGAGCACAGGCACCATGTAGGCACTCACGAAAGCGACTAACGTAGTCCAACACATTTTCTTTCGCACACAACTCTTGTGATAAGAACTGATCGTTAAGGACTTTCATAGGTCCTCTCACGGTGTGTCCAAACACCAGTTCAGCTGGGCTGAACCCTAGGGATTCCTGTACCGTCTCTCGGACAGCAAACAAAACTAGAGGAACTCCCTCATCCCAATCCTTCTCAGATTCCAAGCAATATTTACGGAGCATAGACTTCAGTGTCTGATGCCAATGTTCAAGCGCACCCTGAGACTCTGGGTGATATGCGCTTGACACACAGTGTGTAACTGACAAGGATTTTAACACTTGTTTGAAAAGCTTAGAAAGGAAATTCGTACCCTGATCAGTTTGTACCACCTTAGGTAACCCAAAACAAGATTAACTCCCGTAGAGTTAAAATCAGTTACCTTACTAGCAGTGTGCCATTTGTCAAACAGACTTCCCTTGTCTCTAGCAAACTCCACATAAGTCTGTGTAGAATACTTTTTATGAGACCTAAATCTCTGTTGATATGCCTCAGGAACCAGCTCAAAGGCACGAAGAACAGTAGCTTTTACCACGTCATAATTCAAGCTGTCTTCAAGAGGTAGCGCTGACAGAACCTCTTGGGCTTTACCTGTTAATTTACACTGAAGTAATAGCCACCATACCTCTTTGGGCCATTTCAATGCTACTGCTATACGCTCAAAAACACTGAAATAGGAATCAACCTCTGACACCCTAAACACAGGTACTAAGGTGATCTGTCTACTAATATCAAAAGTAGCAGACGTCACAACTGGTGATGACGGCTCACTAGCAGTCATAGTATGAGCAGAGACTAACCTCGCTGTTTCTGCCTCCAGTTCCATTTTACGCATCTCCAGTTCCATCTTACGCGTCTCCAGTTCCTGATCAAGTCTACGCGTCTCCAGTTCCATCTTACGCGTCTCCTGTTCTGCCTCTAGCTTACGCATCTCCAACTTTTCTCGCCTGATTTGTGCCCGCTCTTCCGCCTCCATTTGGAGCCGTGTCGAGCGGACATCCATCCTGGCATCACTGTCGGACAGTGGGGAGAGTGGGTCAAAACGGCGCAATGTGGCTGGAGCCTTAGCCTCATCCTCAGACACTGACGGGCTTACTGGAGCAGCCGCCACATCCCCTACAGGAGCAGCAGGCTCAGGCGGCGGTAACTCAAGCACTCGCTCGTTCAATAATATCTCTAACACCGCTTTCCTAACTTCTGCTTTAACTAAAACCCTTGGTATGGGTACAGAAAAGTGGTCAGCCAAAGCCTGTAGATCCACTCTACGGCAATTATCAAAAACCTCCCACATAGGGTTTTCCAAAAAGGCATCTTAAGCTAGCAACACGAGCCGACGAATACTGAACACAAAACCAGTTAGTCACAGCTGCCAAGCTCAACACTGAACCAGACACTAAACCAATTTGCATGAGTGGCATGGGTATCATTGAGATAGATCCCGGATGATCCCCCACGTTATGTTACGAACCCTGTGGCTTTAAAAGTCTAGGGTGGATGGAAAAGAGACCCGTAACATAACTCATGACAATTTGAATAGTGACACGGAAACAGTGAGAACAAAAATACACAGACAACCATAAGCTAAGTGTGTGTGGTGGTGAAAGAGAGGGTGGTGGGGTAGTCTGCATGCTGTTACAGTGCCTATAGAAAGTCTACAGCGCCTTCAGAAAGTATTCACACCCCTTGACTTTTTCCAAATGTTGTTGTGTTACAGCCTGAATTTGAAATGGATTACATTTAGATTTTTGGTCACTGGCCTACACACAAAACCCCATAATGTAAAACATTACAAACATTTACAAATTAATTAAAAATGAAAAGCTGAAAAGTCTTGAGTCAATAAATATTCAACCCCTTTGTTATGGCAAGCCTAAATTAGTTCAGGAGTAAAAATGTGCTTAACAAGTCACATAATAAGTTGCATGGACTCAATCCGTGTGCAATAATAGTGATTAACCGGATTTTTTAATCTCTGTACCCCCACACATACAATTACAGTGGGGGAAAAAAGTATTTAGTCAGCCACCAATTGTGCAAGTTCTCCCACTTAAAAAGATGAGAGAGGCCTGTAATTTTCATCATAGGTACACGTCAACTATGACAGACAAATTGAGAAGAAGAAATCCAGAAAATCACATTGTAGGATTCTTAATGAATTTATTTGCAAATTATGGTGGAAAATAAGTATTTGGTCAATAACAAAAGTTTCTCAATACTTTGTTATATACCCTTTGTTGGCAATGACACAGGTCAAATGTTTTCTGTAAGTCTTCACAAGGTTTTCACACACTGTTGCTGGTATTTTGGCCCATTCCTCCATGCAGATCTCCTCTAGAGCAGTGATGTTTTGGGGCTATCGCTGGGGAACACGGACTTTCAACTCCCTCCAAAGATTTTCTATGGGGTTGAGATCTGGAGACTGGCTAGGCCACTCCAGGACCTTGAAATGCTTCTTACGAAGCCACTCCTTCGTTGCCCGGGCGGTGTGTTTGGGATCATTGTCATGCTGAAAGACCCAGCCACGTTTCATCTTCAATGCCCTTGCTGATGGAAGGAGGATTTCACTCAAAATCTCACGATACATGGCCCCATTCATTCTTTCCTTTACACGGATCAGTCGTCCTGGTCCCTTTGCAGAAAAACAGTCCCAAAGCATGATGTTTCCACCCCCCATGCTTCACAGTAGGTATGGTGTTCTTTGGATGCAACTCAGCATTCTTTGTCCTCCAAACACGACTGAGTTGAGTTTTTACCAAAAAGTTCTATTTTGGTTTCATCTGACCATATGACATTCTCCCAATCCTCTTCTGGATCATCCAAATGCACTCTAGCAAACTTCAGACGGGCCTGGACATGTACTGGCTTAAACAGGGGGACACGTCTGGCACTGCAGGATTTGAGTCCCTGGCGGCGTAGTGTGTTACTGATGGTAGGCTTTGTCACTTTGGTCCCAGCTCTCTGCAGGTCATTCACTAGGTCTCCCCGTGTGGTTCTGGGATTTTTGCTCACCGTTCTTGTGATCATTTTGACCCCACGGGGTGAGATCTTGCGTGGAGCCCCAGATCGAGGGAGATTATCAGTGGTCTTGTATGTCTTCCATTTCCTAATAATTGCTCCCACAGTTGATTTCTTCAAACCAAGCTGCTTACCTATTGCAGATTCAGTCTTCCCAGCCTGGTGCAGGTCTACAATTTTGTTTCTGGTGTCCTTTGACAGCTCTTTGGTCTTGGCCATAGTGGAGTTTGGAGTGTGACTGTTTGAGATTGTGGACAGGTGTCTTTTATACTGATAACAAGTTCAAACAGGTGCCATTAATACAGGTAACGAGTGGAGGACAGAGGAGCCTCTTAAAGAAGAAGTTACAGGTCTGTGAGAGCCAGATATCTTGCTTGTTTGTAGGTGACCAAATACTTATTTTCCACCATAATTTGCAAATAAATTCATTAAAGATCCTACAATGTGATTTTCTGGAGAAAAAAAAATCTCAATTTGTCTGTCATAGTTGACGTGTACCTATGATGAAAATTACAGGCCTCTCTCATCTTTTTAAGTGGGAGAACTTGCACAATTGGTGGCTGACTAAATACTTTTTTCCCCCACTATATCTGTAAAGTCCCTCAGTCGAGCAGTGAATGTCAAACACAGATTCAACCACAAAGACCAGGAAGGTTTTCCAATACCCAGAAAGACTCACAGCTGTAATCGCTGCCAAAGGTGCTTCTACAAAGTATTGACTCAGGGGTGTGAATACTTATGTAAATTCGATATTTCTGTATTTAATTTTCAATACATTTGCAAAAATACTATGTAATGTCAAAGTGAGAAAAAAAAAATCTAACTTTTGTATTTATTAATGACAAATAAAATACTAATAATAATATAAGTATCCACCCCCCTGAGTCAATACATATTCGAAACACCTTTGGCACTAATTACAACGGTGAGTCTTCTTGGGTAAGTCTCATATGAGTTTTCCCATTATTCTTTTAGAAATTATTCAAGCTCTGTCAAGATGTTGGGAATCATGGCTAGACAGCCATTTTTAAGTCTTGCCATAGATTTTCAAGCAGATTTAAGTCAAAACTGTAACTTGGCCACACATTCACTGTCTTCTTGGTAAGCAACTCCAGTGTAGATTTGGCTTTGTGTTGTAGGTTATTATCCTGCTGAAAGGTGAATTCCTCTCCCAGTGTCTTTTGTAAAGCAGCTTGAAGCAGGTTTTCCTCTAGGATTTTGCCTGTGCTCCATCCCATTTTGTTTTTTATCCGGAAAAACGATGTCAAGCATATTCATACCATGATGCAGCCACTATCATTCTTGAAAATAAGGAGGCAGTTACTCAGTGATGTGTTGTGTTGGATTTGCCCCAAACATAAGGCTTTGCATTTAGACCAAAAAGTGTATTCCTTTGCTGTGTTCTTAGCAGTATTACTTTAGTGCCTTGTTGCATACAGTACATATGCATGTTTTGGAATATTTGTATTCTTCTTTCCACTCTGTCATTTAGGTAATTATTGTGAAGTCAATAAAATAGTGTTGATGCATCCTCAGTTTTCTCCCATCACAGCCATTGAACTCTGTCGCTGTTTTTAAATCCCAAATGGCCTCATGGTGACATCCCTAAGCAGTTTCCTTCGTGTCCTGCAGCTCAGTTCAGAAGAACGACTGCATCTTTGATGTGTCTGGGTGGTTTAATACATCATCCACAGCATAATTATTAACTTGACCATGCTTAAATATAATGTATATTGTTACCCATCTACCAATCACTGCCCTTCTTTATGAGGCTTTCGAAAAGCTCCCGGGTCCTTGCAGTTGAATCTGTGCTTGAAATTCAGTAATTGACTGAGGGACCTTACAGATGTATGTATGGGGAACAGAGGAAGGGGTAGTCATTCAAAAATCATGTCAACCCCTACAACTTCTGAACTAATTTAGGCTTGCCTAAACAAAGGGGATGCATAATTATGCAACAACTATATTTTAGTTATTTAAGTTTTATTCATTTGTAAAAATGTGTAGAATTTTCTATTTACTTTATGGAGCATTTTGTGTACATCGATGACCAAAAATTACAATTAAATCTATTTCAATCCGACTTTGTAACGCAACAAAATGTGAAAAAAGTTCAAGTAGGTGTAGACTTTCTATATGCACTGTCTGTAATAGAAAACCAGGTCAAACATATAGCCTGCATCCCCCTGCTCTAATGTATAGCCTGCATTGCATCCCCCTCCTCTAACGTATAGCCTCTATACGCCCCCTTCTAAACAAAGACCTCCAGATTGATGGACCATATATCTGACGTTCAAAAACAACAACAACAATATAGTGTCTTTTGTACTCAGCGGGCAGCAGGTAGCCTAGCGGTTAAAAGTGTTGGGCCAGTAACCGAAAGGTTGCTGGTTCAAATCCCCGAACCAGCAAGGTGGATAAATCTGCCATTCTGCCCTTGAGCAAGGCAGTTAACCCCCGACAACAACTGCTCCCTGGCGCTAATGACGTGGACCTCTGATTCAGAGGGGTTGGGTTAAATGCGGACGACACATTTCGGTTGAATGCATTCAGTTGTGCAACTGACTAGGTATCCCCCTTTCCCTTATAATGCTACAGTAAATGAGATCTACTTGGTTCAAATTAAAGTCAGATGGTTTTCACACAAACGAGGCCCCATCATTGGTCTGGGTCTGTAATTGTATGGAGGAGAAAGGGCTTCACTATGACCGTGCCATAGCTTGTGTCCTGAATGGTACCCTATTTCCTATATAGTGCACTACTACTGCACTACTTTTAGTGGCCAACTAAAGAGCCCTCCAACCACCACCGACCATGTTGTTGACAACAGACTGGTCTGGTGTTGTTTGTGACCAATCCCCCACCAGTCCCAATCTCTCCTAGAGCAGTCTGTTTGGGGACATGTTGTGAAAATGACCATGGCACGGCCACACACACATTGAGATAGTGAGTGTTGGGAAACGACAGCAGCTGTAAAAGCAGAGATGTCCTGGTGGTTTGGGAGAGATCAAGGGACAGCTATAACGCTATGGGGGACACCACCACAGACCACCCTACTCAGGACCCCCATAGTGAACATTTCAGCAGTGGTCTGAGAAAGCTGTGTTTTCATCACGCTTGAAATAAGAACACAACAAATCATTCAGGTACTGTATCTGAAAGGGAAAGGTACCACCATCTTTTTCTTATTTCTTACTCATGCTTTCTACTTGCTTCGCTAAGTCTGGAGTCCTAACTTGAGATTTGCACGTGTAGCTTGAGTTTTTGTATGCATCTCACATTGACCTCAATGCATGATTTACCCAAAAGTGATCCTATCTTAGTTAGGATTTGGGCATAAACGTCTAATAAAATGTATTTGTGTTTCCTCAGTTATACAGTTGTAAACATCTAAATGGGAGACGGAGGATGAAGCAATGTGGAAATAAATAAAGGCATTGTGTTTGTGTTGATCCCATGGAGTAGATCTGGGTCAAGTCTGTTGACTGACCCCACACACACACACACACGATGTTGACTGACAACACTGTAGACCACAGCATGTGCAGCTGACTGACTGGGAGATAAGGGACAACGGACACAAGAGAGGTGAAGGAACACTGTAACATGGTAATGCACACACACACATTCACACACACACACACACACACAACACTTCAATGGAAGAAGGAGACTAGACCTCTCCAATCCTCTCAAGACACACCTCTCTGACCACTTCTGAATGAGCAAAAGATACTGTCTTCAGAGAAAGAGGCGAAGCAAGAAGTTTTACTCTGCCCAAAATCTGTCCACGAAAAATAAGCCCACGAATTGAGGAATATTTGTATGAAGGTCAATGAGAGAGTGTCGAATTTGGTCAACAAAACATAGAATGGCAAATTTGCTACGTGAGGCTTATTTTATCTAATATACGTTTTCTAATGGTTAGGTTGTTACAAATGCACTGATATAAGTGGAAGCACGTGGAATTTTTGACAACCTTGAAAAAAAAAAACGTTATATCGGAGTTGCGCTTGTTGTCACAGAGATACAGTACCAGTCAAAGGTTTGGACACACCTACTCATTCAAGGGTTTTTCTTTATTTTTACTATTTTCTACATTGTAGAATAATAGAGAAGACATCAAAACTATGAAATAGCACATATGGAATCATTGGTCCTGAGTGGCGCAGTGGTCTAAGGCACTGCTTTGCAGTGCTAACTGTGCCACTAGAGATCCTGGTTCGAATCCAGGCTCTGTCGCAGCCGGCCGCGACCGGGAGACTCATGGGCGGCGCACAATTGGCCCAGCGTCGTCCAGGGTAGGGGAGGGAATGGCCGGCAGGGATGTAGCTCAGTTGATAGAGCATGGCGTTTGCAACGCCAGGGTTGTGGGTTCGATTCCCACGGGGGGCCAGTATAAAAAAATATATGTATTCACTAACTGTAAGTCGCTCTGGATAAGAGCGTCTGCTAAATGTCTAAAATGTAAATGTAATGTAGTAACCAAAAAAGTGTTAAACATATTTTGTATTTGAGATTCTTCAAATAGCCACCCTTTGCCTTTATGACAGCTTTGCACACTCTTGGCATTCTCTCAACAGGCTTCACCTGGAATGCTTTCCAACAGACTTGTTGGCTGCTTTTCCTTCACTCTGCCATCTGACTCATCCCAAACCATCTCAATTGGGTTGAGGTCGGGGGATTGTGGAGGCCAGGTCATCTGATGCAGCACTCCATCACTCTCCTTCTTGGTCGAATAGCCCTTACACAGCCTGGAGGTGTGTTGGGTCATTGTCCTGTTGAAAAACAAATGATAGCCCACACCAGATGGGATGGCATATCGCCGCAGAATGCTGTGGTAGTCATGCTGGTTAAGTGTGCCTTGAATTCTAAATAAATCACAGACAGTGTCACCAACAAAGCACCCCCACACCATAACACCTCCTCCTCCATGCTTTACAGTGGGAACTACACATGCAGAGATCATCCGTTCACCCACACCGCGTCTCACAAAGACACGGCGGTTGGAACCAAAAATCTCCAATTTGGACTCCAGAACAAAGGACACATTTCCACCGGTCTAATGTCCATTGCACATGTTTCTTGGCCCAAGCAGGTCTCTTGTTCTTATTGGTGTCCTTTAGTAGTGGTTTCTTTGCAGCAATTCGACCATGAAGGCCTGATTCTCACAGTCCCCTCTGAATAGTTGATGTTGAGATGTGTCTGTGACTTGAACTCAGTGAAGCATTTATTTGGGCTGCAATTTCTGAGGCTGGTAACTCTAATGAACTTATCCTTTGCAGGAGAGGTAACTCTGGGTCTTCCATTCCTGTGGCGGTCCTCATGAGAGCCAGTTTCATCATAGCGCTTGATGGTTTTTGCGACTGCACTTGAAAAAACTTTCAAAGTTCTTGAAATTTTCCGGATTGACTGACCTTCATGTCTTAAAGTAATGATGGACTGTTGTTTCTCTTTGCTTATTTGAGCTGTTCTTGCCATAATATGGACTATCTTCTGTAAATATGGACTCCCCACCCCCACCTTGTCACAACACAACTGATTAGCTCAAATGCAATAAGAAGGAAAGAAATTCCTCAAATTAACTTTTAAGAAGGCACACCTGTTAATTGAAATGCATTCCAGCTCACTACCTCATGAAGCTGCTTGAGAGAATGCCAAGAGTAGGCAAAGCTGTCATCAAGGCAAAGGGTGGCTATTTGAAGAATCTCAAATATAATATATATTTTGATTTGTTTAACACTTTTTGGGGTACTACATCATTCCATATGTGTTATTTCATAGTTTTGATGTCTTCACTATTATTCTACAATGTAAAAAATAGTAAAAATAAAGAAAAACCCTTGAATGAGTAGGTGTGTCCAAACTTTTGATTGGTAGTGTAGATAGAAGACTCATCATGGATATAACCCATTTTAACATGGACATTGCCATTGAGAGCTTCCACCATTTTAAAGTAGTCAACTGGGTGGGGATTTCTATGAGTTGGGAGCAATCAGCCAATGAAGAAGAAGAAGAAAATTGACTACTTTAAAATGGATATAGCCTCAATGGCGCTGCCCATGCTGTCACAGACACTATTGTGGTACAGCTTGTAAGGAAAGATGTCGCCAAATCATGAACTAATTACTCGCACCTGTTCCTGCTTGCAAAACTCTGCCTGGGACTCTTAGAAACTGATATAAGGCAGAGCCGAGAGCTAGAGCTCTGCTTCCCGACCCGAGCCCGAAATTAAACTTTGGGTTAGGGTCAGTATTTTTTCATCAATAACTCGGGTACAGGCAGGGCTCAGGTATCACTAAATTGATCACTAACATTTTGAAGCTAAGGCATTTGCTCATGCTCTGCTGTTCAGTGCAGTCATATCTGACTAAGATCATAACATGGTGTCTGAAGTGCTTCAACCTCGTGAAATATAAAACAGGAGAGATTATTTCACAGAAAATAATAATGTTCCTTGAATTTTGTCTGAGTTTAGAGTGGTGAAATATAGCTAACAGCTAACTGCTCTTCACTGAGCAGAGCAGCCCAAGCGGAGCCGTTGCTATGGATATTCACAGACTCAGAGCCGCCATGAGCAGAGCGCATGCAGAGCGAGCTGCGTGCAAGGAACGAGTGAGACACCATAACGGGGGAGGTTGTTGTTCGCTGCTGGGTAGTGAGAGGGATGTGGAGAATCAGATAAGATAGTGGAGTTTCTAGGAATGCTAGCCCTCTCCCTCCTGCTTTTGTAAATAGAGAACGCTGCAAGTTGTAACATGTTATTTGACATGCAAATTAATTAGCTAAAAGCTGTATCAGTGGTTGTAAACAGAGCACACTGCGAGTTGTAGTGCGCTCCCCTATTCTACATAATTAATCAGGCTATACCCTATTTTGGTTTCCTTCACAGTGATTAACCTGAAGCCAAGTATAACCTAGCTGTTGCTCCCATCCAGTTTATTGTAGCTTATTCAGTGCATCGTAGATCCTACTGCCCGTCTGCAACTATCCATGCTGGCTGGCTCAATGATGGTGCACACGCCCAGAACCCATGGGGGGTCCCATCAGCTGGAGAAGCTGCCCGTCTGCAACTATCCATGCTGGCTGGCTCAATGATGGCGCATATGCCCAGACCCCATGGGGGAGTCCCATTTCAAATGCAACATGTTCAATGTTACAGTTGAAGTCGGAAGTTTACATACACCTTAGCCAAATACATTTAAACTCAGTTTTTCACAATTCCTGACATTTAATCCTAGTAAAAATTCCCTGTCTTAGGTCAGTTAGGATCACCACTTTATTTTAAGAATGTGAAATGTCAGAATAATAGTAGAGGGAATGATTTATTTCATATTTTATTTCTTTCATCACATTCCCAGTGGTTCAGAAGTTTACATACACTCAATTAGTATTTGGTAGCATTGCCTTTAAATTGTTTAACTTGGGTCAAACGTTGCGAATAGCCTTCCACATGCTTCCCACAATAAGTTGGGCGAATTTGGCCCATTCCTTCTGACAGAGCTGGTGTAACTGAGTCAGGTTTGTAGGCCTCCTTGCTCGCACACGCTTTTTCAGTTCTGCCCACACATTTTCTATAGGATTGAGGTCAGGGCTTTGTGATGGCCACTCCAATATCTTTATACTTGCATACTATTGTTTGTACAGATGAACGTGGTACCTTCAGGCGTTTGGAAATTGCTCCCAAGGATGAACCAGACTTGTGGAGGTCTACAATATTTTTTCTGAGGTCTTGGCTGATTTCTTTAAATTTTCCCATGATATCAAGCAAAGAGGCACTGAGTTTGAAGGTAGGCCTTGAAATACATCCACAGGTACACCTCCAATTGACTCAAATTATGTCAATTAGCCTATCGGAAGCTTCTAAAGCCATGACATCATTTTCTAGAATTTTCCAAGCTGTTTAAAGGCACAGTCAACTTAGTGTATGTAAACTTCTGACCCACTGGAATTGTGATACAGTGAATTATAAGTGAAATAATCTGTCTGTAAACAATTGTTGGAAAAATTACTTAAGTAGATGTCCTAACCGACTTGCCCAAACTATAGTTTGTTAACAAGAAATACAGTGGGGGAAAAAAGTATTTAGTCAGCCACCAATTGTGCAAGTTCTCCCACTTAAAAAGATGAGAGAGGCCTGTAATTTTCATCATAGGTACACGTCAACTATGACAGACAAATTGAGGAAAAAAAATCCAGAAAATCACATTGTAGGATTTTAATGAATTTATTTGCAAATTATGGTGGAAAATAAGTATTTGGTCACCTACAAACAAGCAAGATTTCTGGCTCTCACAGACCTGTAACTTCTTCTTTAAGAGGCTCCTCTGTCCTCCACTCGTTACCTGTATTAATGGCACCTGTTTGAACTTGTTATAAGTATAAAAGACACCTGTCCACAACCTCAAACAGTCACACTCCAAACTCCACTATGGCCAAGACCAAAGAGCTGTCAAAGGATACCAGAAACAAAACTGTAGACCCGCACCAGGCTGGGAAGACTGAATCTGCAATAGGTAAGCAGCTTGGTTTGAAGAAATCAACTGTGGGAGCAATTATTAGGAAATGGAAGACATACAAGACCACTGATAATCTCCCTCGATCTGGGGCTCCACGCAAGATCTCACCCCGTGGGGTCAAAATGATCACAAGAACGGTGAGCAAAAATCCCAGAACCACACGGGGAGACCTAGTGAATGACCTGCAGAGAGCTGGGACCAAAGTAACAAAGCCTACCATCAGTAACACACTACGACGCCAGGGACTCAAATCCTGCAGTGCCACACGTGTCCCCCTGCTTAAGCCAGTACATGTCCAGGCCCGTCTGAAGTTTGCTAGAGTGCATTTGGATGATCCAGAAGAGGACTGGGAGAATGTCATATGGTCAGATGAAACCAAAATAGAACTTTTTGGTAAAAACTCAACTCGTCATGTTTGGAGGACAAAGAATGCTGAGTTGCATCCAAAGAACACCATACCTACTGTGAAGCATGGGGGTGGAAACATCATGCTTTGGGGCTGTTTTTCTGCAAAGGGACCAGGACGACTGATCCGTGTAAAGGAAAGAATGAATGGGGCCATGTATCGTGAGATTTTGAGTGAAAACCTCCTTCCATCAGCAAGGGCATTGAAGATGAAACGTGGCTGGGTTTTTCAGCATGACAATGATCCCAAACACACCGCCCGGGCAACGAAGGAGTGGCTTCGTAAGAAGCATTTCAAAGTCCTGGAGTGGCCTAGCCAGTCTCCAGATCTCAACCCCATAGAAAATCTTTGGAGGGAGTTGAAAGTCCGTGTTGCCCAGCGACAGCCCCAAAACATCACTGCTCTAGAGGAGATCTGCATGGAGGAATGGGCCAAAATACCAGCAACAGTGTGTGAAAACTTGTGAAGACTTACAGAAAACGTTTGACCTGTGTCATTGCCAAAAAAGGGTATTTAACAAAGTATTGAGAAACTTTTGTTATTGACCAAATACTTATTTTCCACCATAATTTGCAAATAAATTCATAAAAAATCCTACAATGTGATTTTCTGGATTATTTTTTCTCATTTTGTCTGTCATAGTTGACGTTTACCTATGATGAAAATTACAGGCCTCTCTCGTCTTTTTAAGTGGGAGAACTTGCACAATTGGTGGCTGACTAAATACTTTTTTCCCCACTGTATGTGGAGTGGTTGAAAAACGAGTTTTAATGACTCCAACATAAGTGTATGTAAACTTCCGACTTCAACTGTATGTCCATGTCCCAGGTTGTCTATAGCCTTTTAAATTACAGCGTGGGTCATGAATTGTGATTGCAGACTGTGTAGCTTGAATATGTTTTCCTTACCTAAGGGAATTGTTTAAGGGTGTTGCATAGAGCCCCTCAAACATTTTCCTTAGGTAAGGGCATACTTAATGGGGTTTTTGGTAGTTTGAAAGCATGTATGGCAGAAAGAGTCTCTGGTTACCATGGAGACTGACTGATTCAATGACTGAAAGCTCGTGTCCACATCACTAAGGAATTAACATGGCCCACACACACCAACACAGTCGTGAAGAAGGCACGACATGCCACTTTCCCCTCAGGAGGCTGAAAAGACTTGGCATTGGCCCTCATATCCTCAAATTATACAGTTGCACAATTGAGAGCATTTTGACTGGCTGCATCACCGCTTGGTATGGCAACTGCTTGGCATCCTACCGCAAGGCGCTACCGCAAGGCGCTACAGAGAGTAGTGCGTACGGCCCAGTACGCTTCCTGCCATTCAGGACCTCTATACTAGGCGGTGTCAGAGGAAGGCCGTAAAAATTGTCAAAGACTCCAGCTACCAAAGTCATAGACTGTTCTCTCTGCTACCGCACAGCAAGCGGTACCAATGCACCAAGTCTGGAACCAACAGAACCCTGAAAAGCTTCTACCCCCAAGCCATAGGACTAAATAGTTAACCAAATAGCTACCCGGACTATCTGCATTGACCTCTTTTGACTCATCACATACGCTGTTGCTACTGTTTATTATCTATCATGTTGCCTAGTCACATTACCCCTACCTACAGTGCATTACGAAAGTATTCAGACCCCTTCACTTTATCCACATTTTGTTATATTACAGCCTTATTCTAAAATGGATTAAATCATATTTTCCCCCCTCATCAATCTACACACAATACCCCATAATGACAAATTAAAAACTAGTTTTTAGACGTTTTTGCAAATCTATAAAATAAAATACATTTACATAAGTATTCAGAACTTTTACTCAGTACTTTGTTAAAGCACCTTTGGCAGCCTTGAGTCTTCTTGGGTATGAAGCTACAAGCTTGGCACACCTGTCTTTGGGGGAGTTTCTCCTATTCTTCTCTGCAGATCCTCTCAAGCTCTGTCAGGTTGGATGGGGAATGTCGCTGCACAGCTATTTTCAGTCTCTCCAGAGATGTTTGATCGGGTTCAAGTCTGGGCTCTGGCTGGGCCAATCAAGGTCATTCAGAGACTTGTCCTGAAGCCACTCCTGTGTTGTCTTGGCTGTGTGCTTAGGGTCTTTGTCCTGTTGGAAGGTGAACCTTCGCCCCAGTCTGAGGTCCTGAGCAGGTTTTCTTCAAGGATCTCTCTGTACTTTGCTACGTTAATCTTTCCCTCGATCCTGACTAGTCTCCCAGTCCCTGCCGCTAAAAAACATCCCTGCAGCATGATGCTACTACCACCATTTTTCACCGTAGGGATGGTATTGGCCAGGTGATGAGCGGTGCCTGGTTTCCACCAGACGTGACACTTCGCATTCAGGCCAAAGAGTTCAATCTTGGTTTCATCAGACCAGAGAATCTTGTTTCTCATGGTCTGAGAGTCCTTTATGTGCCTTTTAAACTCCAAGTGGGCTGTCATGTACCTTTTACTGAGGAGTGTCTTCCATCTGGCCACTCTACCATAAAGGCCTGATTGGTGGAGTGCTGCAGAGATGGTTGTCCTTCTGAATGTTCTCCCAAATCTCCACAGAGGAACTCTGGAGCTCTGTCAGAGTGGCCATCGGGTTCTTGGTCACCTCCCTGACCAAGGCCCTTCTCCCCCGATTGCTCAGTTTGGCCGGGCGGCCAGCTCTAGGAAGAGTATTGGTGGTTCCAAACTTCTTCCATTTAAGAATGATGGAGGCCACTGTGTTCTTGGTGTCCTTCAATTTTTTGGTACCCGTCCCAAGATCTGTGCCTCGACACAATCCTGTTTCGGAGCTCTACGGACAAAACCTCATGGCTTGGTTTTTGCTCTGACATGCACTGTCAACTGTTGGACCTTATATAGACAGGTGTGTGCCTTTCCAAATCATGTCCAATCAATTGAATTTACCACAGGTGGAATCCAATCAAGTTGTAGAAACATCTCAAGGATGTTCACATACAATTATCTGTAAGGTCCCTCAGTCGAGCAGAGAATTTCAAACACAGATTTAATCTCAAAGACCAGGGAGGTTTTCCAATGCCTCACAAAGAAGGGCACCTATTGGTAGATGGGTAAACAATGAATATCCCTTTGAGAATGGTGAAGTTAAAAATTACACTTTGGATGGTGTATCAATACACCCAGTCAATACAAAGACACAGGGGTCCTTCCTAACTCAGTTGACAAAGAGGAAGGAAACCGCTCCGGGATTTCACCATGAGGCCAATGGTGACTTTAAATCAGTTACAGAGTTTAATGGCTGTTATAGGAGAACACCAAGGATGGATCAACAACATTGTAGTTACTCCACAATACTAACCTAATTGACCAGGTTCCCTTGGAGAGTTCATCAATGAGCTTGACGCCTTGATAAGTTCCTTTCCTGAGGATGGCTCACCCCTCACAGTTCTGGGTGACTTTAACCTCCCTACGTCTACCTTTGACTCATTTCTCTCTGCCTCCTTCTTTCCACTCCTTTCCTCTTTTGACCTCACCCTCTCACCGTCCCCCCCTACTCACAAGGCAGGCAATGACCTCATCTTTACTAGATGCTGTTCTTCTACTAATCTCACTGCAACTCCCCTCCAAGTCTCCGACCACTACTTTGTATCCCTTTCTCTCTCGCTCTTCTCCAACACTACTCACTCTGCCCCTACTCAGATGGTAATGTGCCGTCGCAACCTTCGCTACTCTCTCTCCCGCTACTCTCTCCTCTTCCATCCTACATCTCTTCCCTCTGCTAAATCCTTCTCCCTCCGATCTCCTGATTCTGCCTCCTCAACCCTCCTCTCCTCCCTTTCTGAATCTTTTGACTCTCTATGTCCCCTATCCTCCCAGCCGGCTCGGTCCTCCCCTCCTGCTCCGTGGCTTGACGACTGGTCCTCTGTGGTCCTCTGTAGCTCAGCTGGTAGAGCACGGCGCTTGTAACGCCAAGGTAGTGGGTTCGATCCCCGGGACCACCCATACACAAAAAATTTATGCACGCATGACTGTAAGTCGCTTTGGATAAAAGCGTCTGCTAAATGGCATATTATTATTATTATTATTATTTACGACTCATTGCGAGCTCACAGAAGAGGGCTCCGGGCAGCCAAGCGGAAATGGAGGAAAACTAGACTCCCTGCGGACCTGTCATCTTTTCACTCCCTCCTCTCTACATTCTCTTCCTCTGTTTCCGTTGCTAAAGCCACTTTCTACCACTCTAAATTTCAAGCCTCTGCCTCTAACCCTAGGAAGCTATTTTCCACCTTTTCCTCCCTGCTGAATCCTCCTCCTCCTCCCCCTCCCTCCTCACTCTCTGTGGATGACATTGTCAGCCATTTTGAAAAGAAGGTTGACGACATCCGATCCTCATTTATTAAGTCAAATTACACTGCTGGTCCTGCTCACACTGCCCTACCCTATGCTTTGACTTTTTTCTCCCCTCTCTCTCCAGATGAAATCTTGCGACTTGTGACGGCCGGCCGCCCAACAACCTGCCCGCTTGACCCTATCCCCTCCTCCCTTCTCCAGACCATTTCCGGAGACCTTCTCCCTTACCTCACCTCGCTCATCAACTCATCCTTGACCACTGGCCATGTCCCTTCCGTCTTCAAGAGAGCGAGAGTTGCACCCCTCCTCAAAAAACCTACACTCAATCCCTCCGATGTCAACAACTACAGACCAGTATCCCTTCTTTCTTTTCTCTCCAAAACTCTTGAGCGTGCCGTCTCTAGCCAACTCTCCTGCTATCTCTCTCAGAATGACCTTCTTGATCCAAACCAGTCAGGTTTCAAGACTGGTCATTCAACTGAGACTGCTCTTCTCTGTGTCACGGAGGCTCTCCGCACTGCTAACTCTCTCTCCTCTGCTCTTATCCTTCTAGACCTATCCGCTGCCTTTGATACTGTGAACCATCAGATCCTCCTCTCCACCCTCTCCGAGTTGGGCATCTCCGGCGCTGCTCACTCTTGGATTGCGTCCTACCTGACAGGTCGCTCCTACCAGGTGGTGTGGTGAGAATCTGTCTCCGCACCACGTGCTCTCACCACTGGTGTCCCCCAGGGCTCAGTTCTAGGCCCTCTCCTATTCTCTCTATACACCAAGTCAACACCAAGTCACTTGGCTCTGTCATATCTTCACATGGTCTCTCCTATCATTGCTACGCAGACGACACACAATTAATTTTCTCCTTTCCCCCTTCTGATAACCAGGTGGCGAATCGCATCTCTGCATGTCTGGCAGACATATCAGTGTGGATGTCGGATCACCACCTCAAGCTGAACCTCGGCAAGACGGAGCTGCTCTTCCTCCCGGGGAAGGACTGCCCGCTCCATGATCTCGCCATCACGGTTGACAACTCCATTGTGTCCTCCTCCCAGAGTGCAAAGAACCTTGGCGTGACCCTGGACAACACCCTGTCGTTCTCCACTAACATCAAAGCGGTGACCCAATCCTGCAGGTTCATGCTCTACAACATTCGCAGAGTATGACCCTACCTTACATAGAAAACAGCAGAGGTCCTAATCCAGGCACTTATCATCTCCCGTCTGGATTACTGCAACTCGCTGTTGGCTGGGCTCCCTGCCTATGCCATTAAACCCCTACAACTTATCCAGAACGCTGCAGCCCGTCTGGTGTTCGACCTTCCCAAGTTCTCTCATGTCACCCCGCTCCTCCGCACACTCCACTGGCTTCCAGTTGAGGCTTGCATCTACTACAAGACCATGGTGCTTGCCTACGGAGCTGTGAGGGGAACGGCACCTCCTTACCTTCAGGCTCTGATCAGACCCTACACCCAAACGAGGGCACTACGTTCATCCACCTCTGGCCTGCTAGCTCCCCTAACTCTATGGAAGCACAGTTCTCGCTCAGCACAGTCAAAGCTATTTGCTGCTCTGGCACCCCAATGGTGGAACAAGCTCCCCCACGACAGCGGAGTTACTGACCACCTTCCGGAGACACTTGAAACCCTACCTCTTTAAGGAATACCTGGAATAGTATAAAGTAATCCTTCTACAGGCTGTAACACAACACATTTTACTTTCTGAAGGCACTGTAAGTAACAGTTAGTATTGCTATTTAGCTAGCTAGCTGGTTGATGTTTTCCTTTTGCAACCAGGGCAGAGGAAAGCAACATTCACCTTCATAAATGCTCTTTACATTGATATCAATACTGAATTAAGCACTTAAGGGACCTTAACTTTGTCAATTAATTTAAGGGGGAAATTCACCTTTAAAAAATGTATGCAACCGGGCCAAGGCTTCTATCTATCTCTATGGCTTGTTGTTAACACACGTATCTGCCCTCTCATTAGATAGAATGGTCCTACCTGATTTCGCCTCCTCCCGCCTACCTTCCATCTTTGAGGACATGTATTTCCATTGTTAGAGTGGTCAATCAACTATATTGTCAACATAATAGACAATCTTTGCAGACATCTAACTAGATAGAGTCAGGAGTTACTTGGCATTCTAACAGTGGGTGTTAGAGCCCCGCCCCGTTGATTACAGGGTGACACAACTGGAAATGTACAGTTGCAACACACTGATGTATACACACTATAGGAGGCTGCTGAGGGGAGGACAGCTCATAATAATGGCTGGAACAAAGCAAATGGAATGGCATCAATGTACCCTATATATACAAAAGTATGTGGACACCCCTTCAAATTAGTGGATTAGGCTATTTCAGTCACACCCGTTGCTGACAGGCGTATAAAATCGAGCACACAGCCATGCAATCTCCATAGACAAACATTGGCAGTAGAATGGCCTTACTGAAGAGCTCAGTGACATTCAACGTGGCACAGTCATAGGATGCCACCTTTTCTGCCCTGCTAGAGCTGCCCCGGTCAACTGTAGGTGCTGTTATTGTGAAGTGGAAACGTCTAGGAGCAGCAATGGCTCAGCCCCGAAGTGGTAGGCCACACAAGCTCACAGAACGGGACCGCAGAGTGCTGAAGCGCATAGCGCGTAAAAATCGTCTATCCTCGGTTGCAACACTCCCTACAAAGTTCCAAACTGCCTCTAGAAGCAACGTCAGCACAATAACTGTTAGTCGGGAGCTTCATGAAATGGGTTTCCATGGCCGAGCAGCCGCACACAAGCCTAAGATCACCATGTGCAATGCCAAGCGACGGCTGGAGTGGTGTAAAGCTCGCCACCATTGGACTCTGGAGCAGTGGAAACGCGTTACCTTGAGTGATGAATCACGCTTCATCATCTGGCAGTCCGACGGACAAATCTGGGATTGGCGGATGCCAGGAGAACGCTACCTGCCCCAATGCATAGTGCCAACTGTAAAGTTTGGTGGACCAGGAATTATGGTCTGGGCTGTTTCTCATGGTTCGGGCTAGGCCCCTTAGTTCCAGTGAAGGGAAATCTTAACGCTACAGCATACAATGACATTCTAGATGATTCTGTGCTTCCAACTTTGTGGCAACAGTTTGGGGAAGGCCCTTTCCTGTTTCAGCATGAAAATGCCCCTCTGCACAAAATGAGGTCCATACAGAAATGGTTTGTCGAGATCGGTGTGGAAGAACTTGACTTGCCTGCACAGACCCCTGACCTCAACCCCATCGAACACCTTTGGGATGAATTGGAATGCCGACTGTGAGCCAGGCCTAATCGCCCAACATCAGTGCCCAACCTCACTTATGCTCGTGGCTAAATGGAAGCAAGTCCCCGCAGAAATGTTCCAACATCTAATGGAATGCCTTTCCAGAAGAGTGGAGGCTGTTAAAGCAGCAAAGGGGGGACCAAATCCATATTAATGCCCATGATTTTGGAATGAGATGTTAGACAAGCAGGTGTTCACATACTTTTGGTCATGTAGTGTATACGATAACATTCCACTGATTCCGCTCTAGCCATTACCATGAGCCCTTCCTCCCCAATTAAGGTGAAACCAACCTCCTGTATTACACACCCATGTTACATCACCTTGATGTCAGTGCATCATACTTTATATCTTGTAACTTATGAGTAACATATCAGTATCCAATCATATTCTGTATGCAACTCAGACTGGTACAGAATCCGGCCGGATGGTTCACCCCAACCCAAACATGATAATGCTGGTTCAGCTGTTTATTAAATCACTAAAGGTTTCTCATCATTTGGTCTCTATAGGCTGGTGTTTTTTATGAGAGGTCTGGGTTTTGCGCAGTCACACTCTGTTTAGACTTTACAGCCTCAGGGAAACTGCTTATGTTACAGGTTAGAGTTCAGAGGTCTGGGAAGGAAGACGCTAGGAGGTCATTAAAAACAGGTCATGAAAGGCCCTATGTTTGTTTTCAGTTAAGCCAATATTTCATATTTGAGTAAGCAACAAATGTTTATGAAAGCAACAAATAGTCTCTCTCTTTCTTCTTTCAATCTTATCTGTGGTGATAATGCTAGTAGGGATGTCTCCTGTCTGCCATACAGGCTGCACTATGCTCCTTTAAAAGGCTGCTGCCGCCACTGGAGGTTGTAAACATGGTCACATAACATAATCTAGTTCCCTCCCTGTGGATAGTGAAAGATGACAGGTTGTACTTCTTCTGCTTCTGCTTCTGCTCCTCTTCTTCCTCCTCCTCCACCATCTCCACATCTTCCTCCTCCTCCTCCACCACCACCATCTCCACATCTTCCTCCTCCTCCACCATCTCCACCTTTTCCTCCTCCTCCTCCACCACCACCATCTCTACCTCTTCCTCCTCCATCTCCACCTCTTCCTCCTCCACCACCATCTCTACCTCTTCCTCCTCCACCACCATCTCCACCTCTTCCTCCTCCATCTCCACCTCTTCCTCCTCCATCTCCACCTCTTCCATCTCCACCTCTTCTTCTCCTGTACCTCCCCTTTTCCAGGCAGTTTTTTTTCTTCCATCCTGTTTTTCTGTAAAACTCCCTGCTGTCAGATTGCTCACCCACAATGGGAACAAAATGTTCTCACTCATGCATTTGTGTAACTGTTCTCCTTGCAACTGAACGCCCATGAGTTTTCTGGATTGCAACATTGTATCGGGTACTTAACCCTAATTGCTCCTGTAAGTCGCTCTGGATAAGACTGTCTGCTAAATGACTAAAATGTACATGTAAAAATGTGTATAAAGGAAAGCAGGTTTATTTGCATAGAGAGGGTATGTGGGCTAAACATACACAACCATGACTTCAAATCAAATTGTATTTGTCACATGCGCCGAATACAACAGGTGTAGACTTTACCATGAAATGCTTATTTACGAGCCCTTTCCCAACAATGCAGAGTTAAAAAGTAAGAAAAATGAGCTCAAAAGAAAATAGTAACACAATAATGAGACTATTTACAAGGAGGACCGGTAACGAGTCAATGTGCAGGGGTACGAGGTAGTTGAGGTAATATGTACATGTAGGTAGGGGTAAAAGTGACTAGGCAATCAGGATAGATAATAAACACAGTAGCATCAGCATGTGTGAAGAGTGTGAAAGAATGTGAAAGTGTGTCCATGTATGATTGTGTTAGAGTGTCTGTGTAAGTATGTGTGAGTGTGTGGGTAGAGTCCAGTGAGTGTGCATAGAGCCGGTGCAAGAGAGTCAGTGCAAATACAAAGGGGGTCAATGCAAATAGCCAGGGTAGCCATTTGAATAACTGTTCAGAAGTCTTATGGCTTGGGAGTAGAAGCTGTTCAGGGGCCTTCCTTAGTCTGTAAATATACCATGGCTTATGTGTGTCACACACACTGAAATAGTATCACTCTTCTAGCTTTTCACACAAAAGAGATCAGGCCTATGTTGACTGTCTGTTGTCTCTCTCTAATAACTGCAGACAGAAATGTTCATAATTTTACTGATGAGTATTGACACCACTCTCTCAATGCTAAAAACAACCTCAGATCTCCAGTGTTTTTCCACTTCCCTTTACTTGTTTTCCTGGTGGATTTTAAAGACACACCATCCCCCATTTTACTCCTCCCCCCTTCTTCCTCCTCCTGCTTCCTGGCACCATCCCCTAATTTACTACCATTCCACCCCCCCCCCCGGCTGGAAGGCTGTTTGATTGGCTGGCTGGCTCTTTTTTTCTTTCTTACTTACTATGGAGAGCGCAGCTGCAGTGATAGAACAGTAGACCTTTCTCAGTTTCAAATGAGTTGATGAAAGCAGTGCAGAGGTGGAAAATGCTTAGGTAACTGCTGTTTGATTTGACAGGAAACTAAACTACAGTTTTTAATCCTGGTGCTGAGCTAGTGTGTAGCAGTTTATTGTTGTAGGCTATGGCTTGTATTTGCTCTAGAATGTTATGTATGTCCCTTAGTAGGCCGTCATTGTAAATAAGAATTTGTTCTTAACTGACTTGCCTAGTTAAATAAAGGTAAAATAAAAAATAAATACAAATATCAACTGAGGTGAATGAAGCTACAGCAGTCAAGGTCATATTTTTGCTTGTTTTTGCTGTTCTCCAAATAGCATTTTAGAGTTTTTTAATTGGGTAGAAATGCAGTAAATCAGCTTCAACTTTCAAAAAAATCATTGGAGAGGGAGTTACCACTGAACAAGTATCTAACTTCAATATGGATCAATATGGATCACTTCAAATTGATTTATTGAATAAATTGGGGCAGATACAAATTAACAGTTAAAACCGTTATTCAATGCATCATAGTTTGAGACAATTTTCAAAACTATTTGTGATACAAATTTGCCATTTATAGACTACACCACATCATTTGTCTGTGCATACTATTTACTGCATGGTTATGCTATATGTAGCAATATAGTTCAGGCCTTGCCTTGTAACTGCAGGTACGAATTTCTGTAGCCTAATACAAGCTTGTGTTTATCATGGTAGATAAAACTTGCTTAAATCATTGGTAAATTATATTAAAAAGCTATAATCTCTGTACATGTTCGACTTGGGAAATCAGGAAGCAATTGCCCGGACTGAGTATGTTTTTAAACACAGGAGGGGGGCCCCTCGCTGTGCCTCGCACCAATAGGAGTGAAAGCTAAGCTCCGCCCCTGGTTCTTACCTTACTTGGCTCCCATGCCCTAAATGTACATCAAGCAATACAATAAATGTACATTCTTAGGACAGTTTCGTAACAACATAGTATACGTAAAAGAATAACTACATAAAATCTGTATAATTTGATATCCTAGCTTGTGTTCAAGTAAAGACAGCATTTGATGTGCAATGTCCTATGGAGTCCTGCTCTTACATAACCATGCTCACACCATGTCTGTACCTTCATTTTGATTACAGTATAACTGTGAAAATATGTGGGAGAAAAGTACACTGTGACAGATTTCCATAGCAATATCCTCCCATTTGTACATCTTCTATAAATATACTACCAGTCAAAAGTTTGGACACAGCTACTCATTCAAGGGTTTTTCTTTATTTTTACATAATAGTGAAGACATCAAAACTATGAAATAAAACATATAGAATCATGTAGTAACCAAAAAGGTGTTAAACAAATCAAAATATATTTTTGAGACCCTTCCCTGGACGACGCTGGGCCAATCGTGCGCCGCCCCATGGGTCTCCCGGTCGCGGCCGGCTGCCACAGAGCCTGGACTCGAACCAGGATCTCTAGTGGCACAGCTTTAGACCACTGCGCCATTCGGGAGGCCAAAATTTCAAGAACTTTTAACGTTTCTTCAAGTGCAGTCGCAAAAACCATCAAGCACTATGATGAAATTGGCTCTCATGAGGACCACCACAGGAATGGAAGACCCAGAGTTACCTTTGATGCAGAGGATAAGTTCATTAGAGTTACCAGCCTCAGAAATTGCAGCCCAAATAAATGCTTCGCAGAGTTCAAGTCACAGACACATCTCAACATCAACTGTTCAGAGGGGACTGTGTGAATCAGGCCTTCATGGTCGAATTGCTGCAAAGAAACCACTACTAAAGGACACCAATAAGAACAAGAGACCTGCTTGGGCCAAGAAACATGCGCAATGGACATTAGACCGGTGGAAATGTGTCCTTTGGTCTGGAGTCCAAATTGGAGATTTTTGGTTCTAACCGCCGTGTCTTTGTGAGACGCGGTGTGGGTGAACGGATGATCTCCGCATGTGTAGTTCCCACCGTAAAGCATGGAGGAGGAGGTGTTATAGTGTGGGGGTGCTTTGCTGGTGACACTGTCTGTGATTTATTTAGAATTCAAGGCACACTTAACCAGCACAGCATTCTAGAGTGATACGTCATCCCATCTGGCTTGGGCTTAGTGGGACTATCATTTGTTTTTCAACAGGACAATGACCCAACACACCTCCAGGCTGTGTAAGGGCTATTTGACCAAGAAGGAGAGTGATGGAGTGCTGCATCAGATGACCTGGCCTCCATAATCCCCCGACCTCAACCAAATTGAGATGGTTTGGGATGAGTCGGACCGCAGAGTGAAGGAAAAGCAGCCAACAAGTGCTCAGAATATATGGGAACTCCTTCAAGACTGTTGGAAAAGCATTCCAGGTGAAGCTGGTTGAGAGAATGCCAAGAGTGTTGCAAAGCTGTCATCAAGGCAAAGGGTGGCTATTTGAAGAATCTCAAATCTCAAATATATTTTGATTTGTTTAACACTTTTTTGGTTACTACATGATTCCATAGTTTTGATGTCTTCACTATTATTCTACAATGTAGAAAATAGTACAAATGAAGAAAAACCCTTGAATGAGTAAGTGTGTCCAAACTTTTGACTGGTACTGTATATACACGTCACCCAAAGGGGTCCTACTAATCCCCCTAAACAACCCAAAACAACCCCAAACAGGTACCCAAAAATACCCCAAAGTACCCATATCAACCCCAAAATACCCCAAAACAACCCAAAACTACCCACAACCACCAGAAACAGGTACCCCAAACAACCCACAACAACCAAAACAACCCAAAACAACAACAAATAGGTACCCAAACGAAGAAGCCAAAAGTACGCACATATTGCATTACCAGTTTTTTTTGGCTCCCTCTACTGGACAACATATTAATTTTTATGTGTGCGAGCAGCAACAGTTCAACCATCATTGACCTGTCAGTGGGCCAAATATGGTTTTATAATAGAGCCTGGTTTGACATGTTATATATCACTGCAAAGCTGACAACTTCAAAATTGAACAATGGCTTCTTGCTTTGACACAAAAGAGATCAGGCCAATGTTGACTGTTTGTCTCTCTGCCTCTCTTTGTAATAACTGCAGAGAGAAATGTTTATAATTTCACTGATGAGTATTGACACCACCCTCTCAATGCTATCCCAGGTCTCCAGTGTTTTTCAACTTCCCTTTACTTATTTTCCTGGTGGATTTGAAAGACACCCCATCCCCCATTTAATTCATTCCTCCTCCTCCCTCTTCCAGGCACCACCCATCCCCCAATTTACTACCCCCCTACCCCACCCCACACTCCCAGTGCTGTGGCACATAGTTTACAGCAGTTCTTTAGTGAATGGCCCAGCCTTTCCCCCCTCTCTCTCTCGCTCTCTCTCTGTCTTCACACACAGTGGCATTGAGCAAGGCAGAGAACAAAAGAATAGAAAGGGGAAGGGGGATACCTAGTCAGTTGTACAACTGAATGCATTCAACTGAAATGTGTCTTCCGCATTTAACCCAACCCCTCTGAATCAGAGAGGTGCGAAGGGGCTGCCTTAATCGACATCCACGTCTTCGGTGCCCTGGGTACAGTGGGTTAACTGCCTTGCTCAGGGGCAGAACGAATGACAATGGGATGCTAAAAGTCAAGAACTACGTATGTGGTGCTTGAATACAAAAAGTATTTACTCATTTACATTTTAGTCATTTAGCAGACGCTCTTATCCAAAGCGACTTACTCCAAGCACATGAATAACCCTGCTGCTAAGTCTTGCTGTGGCAGCATTTCCCCAATGTCTAATCTCTACATGATGGCAACATGCTGATAAACCTCTCTTGGGTGAATTCCAGCTTGCCCTGAGGAGGTGCCAGGTGAAACTCCATGTCTGGGACACAGCCCGTGAAAACAGATGACGCAGGCAGGTACAGGCTAAAACAACACATAAGCTCACAGAGCTCAGGTGTGTAACAGGACTCCGGTGTGACTGACAGCCAGCAGTTCCTGTTCCTGATGGAGCTAGTTAAATCAGGAACACAGACAGACAGAACAGAAGTACAGACCACTGACTGACTGATCAATGTGGTCTCAGGGAAATTCGTATTATTCTGTATGTAAATCTGTGACACTCCATTTAGTATGATATTTACGTAACGTAGGTTACATTATGAATGGAATAGCGGTCGTACAATATAATACTAATTAGAGGACGTACAGTGAGGGAAAAAAGTATGTGATCCCCTGCTGATTTTGTACGTTTGCCCACTGACAAAGACATGATCAGTCTATAATTGTAATGGTAGGTTTATTTGAACAGTGAGAGACAGAATAACAACAACAAAATCCAGAAAAAACTCATGTCAAAAATGTTATAAATTGATTTGCATTTTAAATGAGGGAAATAAGTATTTGACCCCTCTGCAAAACATGACTTAGTACTTGGTGGGAAAAACCTTGTTGGCAATCACAGAGGTCAGACGTTTCTTGTAATTGGCCATCAGGTTTGCACACATCTCAGGAGGGATTTTGTCCCACTCCTCTTTGCAGATCTTCTCCAAGTCATTAAGGTTTCGAGGCTGACGTTTGTCAACTCAAACCTTCAGCTCCCTCAACAGATTTCCTATGGGATTAAGGTCTGGAGACTGGCTAGGCCACTCCAGGACCTTAATGTGCTTCTTCTTGAGCCACTCCTTTGTTGCCTTGGCCGTGTGTTTTGGGTCATTGTCATGCTGGAATACCCATTCACGACCCATTTTCAATGCCCTGGCTGAGGGCAAGAGGTTCTCACCCAACATTTGACGGTACATGGCCCCGCCATCGTCCCTTTGATGCGGCGAAGTTGACCTGTCCCCTTAGCAGAAAAACACCCACAAAGCATAATGTTGGGCGGCAGGTAGCTTAGTGGTTAAGAGCGTTGTGCCAGTAACCGAAAGGTCGCTGGTTCTAATCCCCGAGCCGACTAGGTGAAAATCTGTCGATGTGCCCTTGAGCAAGGCACTTAACCCTAATTGCTCCTGTAAGTCGCTCTGGATAAGAGCGTCTGCTAAATGACTAAAATGTTTTTAAAAATTCCACCTCCATGTTTGACAGTGGGGATGGTGTTTTTGGTGTCATAGGCAGCATTCCTCCTCCTCCATACACGGTGAGTTGAGTTGATGCCAAAGAGCTCGATTTTGGTCTCATCTGACCACAACACTTTCACCCAGTTCTCCTCTGAATCATTCAGATGTTCATTGGCAAACTTCAGACGGGCCTGTATATGTGCTTTCTTGAGCAGGGGGACCTTGCGGGCGCTGCAGGATTTCAGTCCTTCACGGCGTAGTGTGTTACCAATTGTTTTCTTGGTGACTATGGTCCCAGCTGCCTTGAGATCATTGACAAGATCCTCCCGTGTAGTTCTGGGCTGATTCCTCACCGTTCTCATGATCATTGCAACTCCATGAGGTGAGATCTTGCATGGAGCCCCAGGCCGAGGGAGATTGACAGTTCTTTTGTGTTTCTTCCATTTGCGAATAATCGCACCAACTGTTGTCACCTTCTCACCAAGCTGCTTGGCGATGGTCTTGTAGCCCATTCCAGCCTTGTGTGGGTCTACAATCTTGTCCCTGACATCCTTGGAGAGCTCTTTGGTCTTGGCCATGGCGGAGAGTTTGGAATCTGATTGATTGATTGCTTCTGTGGACAGGTGTCTTTTATACAGGTAACAAGCTGAGATTAGGAGAATTCCCTTTAAGAGTGTGCTCCTAATCTCAGCTCGTTACCTGTATAAAAGACACCTGGGAGCCAGAAATCTTTCTGATTGAGAGGGGGTCAAATACTTATTTCCCTCATTAAAATTCAAATAAATGTATAACATTTTTGACATGTGTTTTTCTGGATTTTATTTGTTGTTATTCTGTCTCTCACTGTTCAAATAAACCTACCATTAAAATTATAGACTGATCATGTCTTTGTCATTGGGCAAACGTACAAAATCAGCAGGGGATCAAATACTTTTTTCCCTCACGTCTTACCGAGAAGTACAACAGCATACGAATTGGTTGGCGTAACTTATCACACGTCTTGGAGGACATATAGTATTGCTCGTCTTTATCTGAGACCAGGTTGCTTGTTGCACTGTAACAACAAAGGAGAATTACATAATCATGCTCACACCATGACTGTACCTTCATTTTGATTACAGCATTAGTGTGAAAAGACGTGGGAGAAAAGTACACTGTGACAGATTTCCATAGCAACATGCTACATTGCAGCAGATGTCAAAGATTATACTTTTTCTCGAATATGATAACAATCTATAGTATGTTAATAAGACTCCCAACATTTTCTATAAATATATACATATCACCCAAAGTGACTTTTTATGAAATAACAAGGCAGAAGATTACACCCCTATGTCAAATGGAAAAGATGACGTCTGGACTCCTTGGATGAGGCAAAAGGTAGCATTTTGAGAAGGAGACGTACCCTCTTGTTCCCATGATGTCATAGTGACCTGACCTCACAGGCTTTTCTCTCTCTCTCCTCCTCTACCTGCCTCTGTCTCTCTTTAGTCTCCCTAGACATCCGCATTGCCTCCCACAATTTTCAAATGCTCTCTACTAGCTTTGTTTACCTCGGCTGAGGACCTTTTCTAGTCTACACAGTGGTTGTGTCTCAAATGGCACCCTATTCCTTATATAGTGCACTACTTTTGACCCTATGGGGCCTGGTTAAAAGTAGTGCACTACATAGGGAATAGGGTACCATTTGGGATACAAACAGTGTCTTCAGCTTCCGTGAACTGTAGCCATAGGCAGTTACAAAACTATTCCTCCCACTCTGTGGTGGTGGCATTGCCAACTATCCTCCTCCTTGCTCCACGTGAGACTGATGATGGTTCACGCCTCAGAGGCATCCTGATAAGACATGGCATGCGTCCCAAATGGCATCCTATTCCCTATATAGTGCATTACATTTGACCAGGGCCCATAGAGCTTTGCTCAAAAGTAGTGCACTATGTAGGGAATATGGTGCCAGTTGGGACGCAACCAGGGAGCAGGAGAGTGCCACGTTTTTGTTCTCCGTCTCTGTCCCATGTGCCGTCGCCTGCGAACATCAACATTAGATAGCCCTCAGGCCACAATGATCAGCAGCCTCTCTAGCCAACGTGCCTGCATACTAATAAATACACGCACAAACGCACACAACATTGCATTTCGTATTCATCAAGACAGAATATTCTCTCAAATTGGCAACCCACGCTTTATCTGTCGAAATCCATGCAAGTCTCACAAACTTCCACCAAACAACCATGCTGTAACTTGAATAGGTGGTTATTTTCATTGATAGTTGATACAAGACAAGACATTGGAATGGATAGGTTAAGCATGCTTCTGTCCCCCACTAATGACTTGAGGATACAGTTCTCTGTGCTTTAGACAATGAGACTATGTCCTAAATGGCACCCTATTGACAATATAGTGCACTACTTTTGACCAGAGCCCTACGGGTAGGCTATTTCAAAAAGTAGTTCACTATATTGCCAATAGAGTGCCATTTAGGATGCAACCAATAAGTGTCAACATGTTGGCCAAGATGTTTGCCATAATCCTTACAATTATCATATAGATCTAAAAGCAACACAGACTGCTCCAAGAAATGCTTTCAGTGGTAATTGTACATGATAGTGAAAGAGAAAAACAAGTTGCTGTTAGTTAACCTCTGTACCCACTAAGGTCATGTGCCAAAGATGCCACATTGATCTAAGACAAAAGTATAACACAGTGTTTGCACAACCATTAGGCCAACACTGTTGGAGAAAAACATCTTATTTCAAGATTGGAGGAGATTGTCAACGTAGAGTTGTGTGGTCAACTGGTCATAGTACTTACTGTATGTTCCACTTATACCTTAATGTAATCTATTTCTGGTTTAAAATGGTATAGTAGTAGTAAGTTAAGTGGCAGTGTGTGTAGATGTAGGTCAAGGGTTTACATAACTGCATGTTTTGGCCATATAATCTGTACTGTACCCCGTAACCCCCAATTTCTAAACTGCTCTTGCAGAAGTGGAGAACTGTGGAAAATGCAATTTCCAGGACAGGGTATGTTCTCAATTAAAGCCCATAATTCAAGAACCAGCCTTAGCTAGGATGACTTTGCACTTTTCGGTGAGCTATATATTCCAGTATAGCTATTCATTTGTGTTTCTTAGACTCTTTCTAACCCTATTTCACATAAACTTCAACATTAGAGTTAAGAAATGTTTGTATCTCAGTTGGTAGAGCATGGCGCTTGCAACGCCAGGGTTGTGGGTTCGATTCCCACGGGGGGCCAGTATGAAAAAATGTATGCACTCACTAACTGTAAATTGCTCTGGATAAGAGCGTCTGCTAAATGACTCAAATGTAAATTACAAGACGCTTCTAACCCTGAAATAAAACTCATCTTATTCTGTTACAATACATGCACAATGAAAAAAAGTCTAGACATAGCTTTAGTCTTGGTATCAAATATCTAGAGAGGTGCATTTATTATTTTTACATTAGCGTCATTTAGCAGAGGCTCTTATCCAGTGCGACTTACAGTAGTGAGTGAATACATACAGGTACAGTACATGCAAACAAGCCTGACCAAAACAGCTAGCTGGACCAAACAAGCCTGACCAAAACAGCTAGCTGGACCAAACAAGCCTGACCAAAACAGCTAGCTGGACCAAACAAGCCTGACCAAAACAGCTAGCAGGACCAAACAAGCCTGACCAAAACAGCTAGCTGGACCAAACAAGCCTGACCAAAACAGCTAGCTGGACCAAACAAGCCTGACCAAAACAGCTAGCTGGACCAAACAAGCCTGACCAAAACAGCTAGCAGGACCAAACAAGCCTGACCAAAACAGCTAGCTGGACCAAAACAATTAGGATCAAAACAAACTAGCTGGTGACCTAAGGGTGAACTTTTACTTGACTATCGGACCATGTACCATTCTCAGCTGGCTATAAAATTATCCTAAGATCTGCTAGAAACAGAAACACTCAGTACACTAACAATCATTCTTTTGAATCTATCAAAACAACCGGGACCTCCTCAATGAAACATATAAGATTTTCTCTCCTGTCTGCATCCCAAATGGCACCCTATTCCCTTTATAGTGCACTACTTTTCAAAAGCAGTGCAATATGTAGGGAATAGGGTTCCATTTGGGATGCATCCCCAGTTGTTAGTTCAGCTTGGACATCTTGGTGAGCTGACCAATATGACCACAGATTCACAGCCCCCTTCTGACAGCTTTGTTTACACAGCTTCCCATTGACATATTCAGCATTGTGGAGAAAGGAATATTCTACCTCTTTATCCCTGTTTGGGTTTGAACTTACATTCACTCCCAGAGTGGAGAGCACCACACACAGACAATGATTTTGTCCCAAATGGCACTGTATTATTTTATAGTGCACTACTTGTGCAATACATAGAGAATAGGGTGTCATTTGGGATACAACCAATGTGGTTGGTTAAGCTTAAAGTCATTGTCAGTAGATGTTGTGATGAGAACAGTTTAATCTGATTGGTCTAATTGGATTAAGGCAAAGGGCCTAATTGTCATGACATCATCAAAGGACACAAAGACGCACTTCATTCTCCACGCCTCAGGTGTTGAGCAACCTGATCTTGCATGGGAAGGGAAGTTTCTGGGTAAGTGGTAGCAGTATTGCGAAACCATTAACAGTGAAAGTTACTAAATTTCTTCAAAGGATGAAAATGTTTTCATCAACCTGTTTGACATGGACCCTGGTAAAACATAATGCACTATATAGGGAATAGGGTGCAATTTGGGAAGCATCCTATCTCTGTATCTGTCTCCTGGAGCAAATGAATGACATGGGTCACCTTCTGTTTCAACATGGTCACACACTGATATCCTCTTTCCAAAGTCATTTTTCTTAAAATATGTTCCCAAATGGATTTTACTGCTCTGGTTTTGTATTTGTTTAAAGTTTGGGAGAGATAATTTGCCTCTCATCATGTAATACTCAGGCTTATTTATCAGAAACACTTCCAAAAATAGCTTGGGGCACTACATTTACATTTTAGTCATTTAGCAGACGCTCTTATCCAGAGCGACTTACAGTTAGTGAATACATTTTTTTTTTATACTGGCCCCCCGTGGGAATCGAACCCACAACCCTGGCGTTGCAAACGCCATGCTCTATCAACTGAGCTACATCCCTGCCGGCCATTCCCTCCCCTACCCTGGACAACGCTGGGCCAATTGTGCATCGCCCATGAGTATCCCGGTCGCGGCCGGCTGCGACAGAGCCTGGATTCGAACCAGGATCTCTAGTGGCACAGTTAGCACTGCGATGCAGTGCCTTAGACCACTGCGCCACTCAGGAGCCCCTAGGGAAGTACTGGTCAATATTTTTTTAAAGCTTTGAACTGGAAATACATTACACATTACATTTACATCATTTAGCAGACGCTACACACTAATAACCTGTGATACATTATTAGCCTACTCCAAGTTAGTCAATAGAGGTTGCTTCCTCTATCAAAACAGCATGTTTCAGCATAGCATCAGCAGGATGAAACAGGAGGAAAATTGATTTGCACTGTCTTATGGTCACAAGGGACATTTGATGTGTGAAAAGGGGTCAAGTGTTTGTCGGCTGTCAACATACAGCTTTTTTTT
This sequence comes from Coregonus clupeaformis, assembly GCF_020615455.1. Classification (NCBI taxonomy): domain Eukaryota; kingdom Metazoa; phylum Chordata; class Actinopteri; order Salmoniformes; family Salmonidae; genus Coregonus; species Coregonus clupeaformis. Next base: position 34,970,465 of record NC_059211.1, read on the forward strand.
TTTTTTTTTAAATAGCTCTGAATATGGACCAAACAGGGTTAAAAAGACTAGTTATCCAACCATGTATGCACTTGCCTTGCCGCTAGTCTATCCTAGACAGCAGAGGGATGTTTAGGGGTGAAAAACGACTGAGGTGAGGGAAACTCTATGCTGCAAACACATAAGCCTATCCATGGGAAAGACCTTGACAAAGAACGCAGCCCTGCTCTCCTCACTTAAGCTTTAATTGAGTTGTAATTGAATAGCCTTGTCTCGCTCTCTCACGGAAAGTTAAGTTACTTAACAGGGCCTCCTCCTTGGGTATGTCCTAATTGACACCCTATTTCCTATTTAGTGTACTACTTTAGACCAGGACCTATATGTGACAAGGGCAAGGGTATTTCAGGGTATTTAATTCCAGGCTCCTTGTAGGGAATAGGTTAGTCTAGTCCCAGATTCGTTCATGCTGTCTTGTCAACACTTATGGTCATTGTCACACCAAATGCTGCATAACAATGACATAGGAGTTGGCTACACAGCACAAAGTGATCTGGAACCAGGCTAAAATCAATTGTGCTTTTTCATGAATAAAATTGGTCAATTAATGAATAGTTTGAAGAATCTAGTTTTTATTCATTTTGAGCTGTCCCTAGGTCTTCAGAAGATAAGATTATAAAAGCCAAATAGATATATGGAAACCGTGAGTCCTCTAGTGGTTATGAGTGGTACTGCACGTTGTTCTCCTCGCCTGTTGGAAGATCCAGAGAGTTTCTGGACTATAACCAAAGTAGGAAACTGTAGGCATTCAGAACGGGTGAAACTGTACGGAACGTTCTCTCCATATGGCACAATTGTAGTCTACTGACACCCCTCCTTCCTCATGCTGGTTATACTGTGGTGTAACATTGTTTCTCAATTTATAAAACATATACTGTACCTATGCTAATTTAAAACAGAGACTCTGAATAGGAACCCTGTGGTTATAATGTAAATGAATGTCCGAATGCTATGAAATGCGTTGGTTTCATTCTGACCTATTGTGAACTGCATTGATTTCTCAATCATTTTAGTGTGATTAAAAATAAGGGAAATTGCAGTCTAGAATATTTCTGTCACTAATCGTTTTGCATATCTCAGTGCCAAACCACGCTCCTCTTTCACCCCAGCTGCCAAACTAACCCTGATTTAGATGACCATCCTACCCATGCTAGATTACGGAAACTAATTTATAGATTGGCAGGTAAGGGTGCTCTCGAGCGGCTAGATGTTCTTTACCATTCGGCCATCAGATTTGCCACCAATGCTCCTTATAGGACACATCACTGTACTCTATACTCCTCTGTGAACTGGTCATCTCTGTATACCCGTCGCAAGACCCACTGGTTGATGCTTATTTACAAAACCCTCTTAGGCCTCAGTCCCCCCTATCTGAAATACCTACTGCAGCCCTTATCCAACACATACAACACCCATTCTGCCAGTCACATTCTGTTAAAGGTCCCCAAAGCACACACATCCCTGGGTCGCTCATCTTTCCAGTTCGCTGCAGCTAGCGACTGGAACGCGCTGCAAAAAACACTCAAACTGGACAGTCTTATCTCCATCTCCTCATTCAAAGACTCAATCATGGACAGTTGTGGCTGCTTCGCGTGATGTATTGTTGTATCTACCGTCTTGCCCTTTGTGCTGTTATCTGTGCCCAATAATGTTTGTACCATGTCTTGTGCTGCTTCCATGTTGTGTTGTTTTCTTGTTGGTTTGCTACCTTGCCGTGCTGTCGTGTATTGTTGCCATGCTTTGTTGTTCTTCGATGAGATTTAACGGCGGTTGGCATCCAATAAATGTTGCATTAACGCCACCTACTAGACTGGAGTACAATTCCCTTTTACTTTGCTTAAAAAATTAATAATAATAATACCCTACCATCTAACACTACACTCACAAAAAATAATAATATAATAATAATAAAATAACACCACCCTACCCTATTTAAATATATTTAGTCCTACCTCAGGCCAACAACCTGAAAGGATGGGACACCATCTCTTAACACACCCTGTAACTCTTCTGATGTCAAGTCTCCAAGTCTTGCACACCCAAATACCTCTCTGCAGCTGCCACCACAACCTCAATTTTCTGCGACTTACGTTCCATCCCGGCAGTACAGTTGATAACCATTGCTATAAATGCTAAAAATCCAATCTTACTGAAACATATATCACTTGTTGGCCTATCCCTCTGTACTGGTACAGATCTACTACTCACACCACTCTCCTCTCAGGATCCCTCCCCCTTGACCCATCTTCACTGCCTCAGCATACGACAACTTCTGCACTACTCTAACCCTGGAAACCTCAACCTGCCTCTCTCGCATGATACATTTCTGATCTCCAGCCCCATGGGCACCCCTACAATTAACACATACCACTACTTTCCCCAATGCTACACATTCCTTTGTCTCATGCCCTCCTACACACTGCTGCCACATGCCAATAAGCTTGACACCTGTAACAACATAATGTATTCGGCACAAAAGCTCTTACAGGATAACTTATGTATCCTAACATCAAAACTCAAAACAATGTCTCTTCTGTTTTCCCACTCACGCCACCCTGTCTGCGTCGCACCAAATGACGAGCATCACAAACACCGGGAATCTTCCCCTTCAGTTGGTCAACTTTTACATTACCTGCTACCTCAGTAATCACTCCTTTCAATGGCGCCTTTTCTTGAGCGCAAAACAATTCACATCTCTTGCCCCCATTCGTTTAACGCGGAGCGCCTGCTCCCTCTGATGAGCAGAAACACAAACAATTATCACTAGACCCCTTCTGGTTACCCTAACCGATTCTACAGCACCCAACTCTGTTTTCACCCACCCTGAAACCACAAATGGATCAGCCAAAAGACAAGGTAACACCCTTTCCAAAAACGTCACTCCTACTGTCACAGACTCATCTTCATCCTGACCCCAGGTGCAATCCTCGGGCTCCAAGAACTTCACCACACCTATGATACTTCGCCCTCATTCACTTCCATTTCTCCTCCTGTCTTCAGCTCACTCTGTTTATACTTTCTACCATTCTTCTTTAACAAACCATCTCCCTTTTCCCCGCCATTTTTACCGACTCAATCTCACCCTCTTCCTCTCTCTCTTAGACCTCCTCTGCCTCTCTTTTCCCCTCCATATTCCAAGTATACCTCTCCTTATGATAATACTGCACTTCTCCTGACATACATCTTGTTCTTGCCCTCTCAAGGGACGCCATTTGGGCTGTCACAATCTCAGTACAACCAGCACGAACCCCTCGGGATGTAGCGCTCAACAGTGCATCCCACAGAGCGCATGTTGATGTTCTTCTTTACCGCAACACTTTTCCATTTCAAATAAACGCGCTCTTCCAAGCACCATCCAATGTCACGCTCTGTGTCGCCCGGTACTCTCTCTCTCCTGAGCTCGCCACTCGTCTGGACCCATGCTGTGTTGTTGATTTAGGTCTCTTTTTATGTAGTGTTGTGTTGTCTCGCTTGTTGTGATGTGTTTGGTCCTATATTTATATATATATTTATTTTTTAAATCCCAGCCCCCGTCCCCGCAGGAGGCCTTTTGCCTTTTGGTAGGCCATCATTGTAAATAAGAATTTGTTCTTAACTGACTTGCCTAGTTAAATGAAGGTTGAATAAATATAAATAAATTGGGAACGTCAGCTATTAATAGATACAACGTGGGCCAGACATTTCTCAAAGGGTTCTCAAAAAGTTTGACTGTTGACCCTTTATTTTTTATAATACATGCTGTTGACCAATTGTGTGTTGTTTTATGTAGATTATGAACAATTCCGCTATGTAATCCAGATTTTCTCTCCGGAAATGTCTTTATGAAATAAATCCACATGGTGGCAGTCTGTACTAAGGATGGGCTGCAGGTGTCGCTTACTTGGCTAAATGTCTCCCTGTCCTCATTCAGTAGCTGTAGTAGGACTACACACGAGGAGCAGTGAGGCCAGGAAAAAGCATTACACGGCAACCTTCTAGTTATATCAGGCCTACACTAGCCTGTGACGCGACTTCCGCTTTTGACGTTAGCAAGGCAACTCCATCTTAACTCCTCCTCCACATTTACTGGATTGGTTGAACAATGCAGAAGAGAACCTCCCCTGACAGTTTTTTTCTTCTCATATTTTTGATTTACATTTGGTTGAGTTGTCAAATAAAGTGAATTTAACATGAAATCAACAAAAAATGTCACCATGACTGTAACCAGTACTGAGGATATGAAGAGGCAGGACGCAGACGCAATATATATATATATATATATATATATATATATATATATATATATATATATATATATTAATATATTAATGGAAGTTCACGATACGTTTTGAATGATTTATTTTAGTCCTAGAGTCATGGACCTTCACCAAAAAGTGAGATAAGAGTTTTTTTTAAACAGCCTGATATTAATAATATTTCACACTGGGCACAGACGTCAATTCAACGTCTATTCCGAGTTGATTCAATGCTAGTCTGTGGCAAATTGATAGCTGGTGGAACAACAGCTGGACCGGTCAGGTGACTGTGGAAAATAAATTAGTGATGCACTAGGCTAGCCTATGTCTCGAATTCTTTACAAGTCAATACAGTACCACCGTATGGTACCACAAGGTGACTTTTATCAATATATTCGCCTGTATTTACCAACCAAAATTAAATGATAATTATCTGGTAATGTGGCTATCATAAAGAACTACAAATGCCATGATGATCTGGACGAGCTGCCGAATCGAGGCAAAAATAACAATCTCTGGATTAACTACCTAATGTTAGCTACATGTAGTAATGAATACATTGGCTACATTTCTTTAAATGGAAAATTCTGTGAACTGTTTTGTGCAAGTTTTAAATTGACACGATACATGTTAGCAAAGGTATCAGCTAGAGATGACGTCCAGGAGCTTGCAGGGATTTGTAGTTTTGCATGGTCTACTTTGATGCTAATTAGCATTTTCGAATCTGAGAGTAAATAGAGCCAAATATATTGATAAAAGTCACCTTGTCCGAGAGAGATTTACATGGTTATCAAAATGTCATGCCAGGGTAAGCCTACACAAAACACAGCCCTTATTTAAAGTGTTTCTAATATCCCCTAGGGAAAAAATGAATGGTGGAAAAACGATTGATAAGCCACAAATCCTATCTGACAGAGAGAAGGAGCCACAATTATTATTTAAGTTGTCACACCGTCACATGAAGCCTACAATGAAATAGATGGTGAGGGTAAGCAACATCACTGGGGCCCCACAGGTGTGTGTGCTTAGTCCCCTCGTGTATTCCCTGTTCACCCATGACTGCGTGACCATGCACAACTCCAACACCATCATCAAGTTTGCTGACGACACAAGAGTGGTAGGCCTGATCACCGGCGACGATGAGTCAGCCTACAGGGAGGAGGTCAGTAACCTGGCAGTGTGGTGGCAGATCAACAACCTCTCCCTCAACATCAGTAAAACCAAGGAGCTGATCGTGGACTACAGGAAAGGGGGGGTAGGTGCGAGCATGGCTTCTGCACGGCAAGCAGTACCGGTGCATCAAGTCTGACAACAACAGGCTCTTGTACATCTTCTATCCCCAAGCAATAAGACTAATAAATAACTAACAAAATAGCTACACAGACTATAATAAAAATAATATGCCATTTAGCAGACGCTTTTATCCAAAGCGACTTACAGTCGCTTTGCGTGCATACATTGTTGTGTATGGGAGGTCCCGGGGATCGAACCCACTTCCCTGGCGTTACAAGCGCCGTGCTCTACCAGCTGAGCTACAGAGGACCATAAGTTAACCTTTATTTATTATCTTTATTGACCTTTTATTTTTATTTTTGCACTGTCTCTATGCACACTCACAGGACCCTACACACTCACACACATTGTCACTCCAACACACACACACACACACTTACTCCATTATCTGCCCATTCATACATAATATGCACATACATTTAAACTGACTCTACACACATGCACACCCACTCATATACAAGTTGCTGCTACTCTGTTAATCTTATATCCTGTTGCCTAGTCACCTTACCTCTATACATATCTACCTCCATCACTCCAGTATCCCTGCACATTGTAAATATGGTATTGGAACTGACCCTGTATATAGTATGCTTACTTACTTACTTACTTACTTATTGTGTTCTTCATATTTCTTCTTATTTTTGGGGTGTTTTTTCTAGTATTAGGCTACATTGTTATTGATTATTGCATTGTTGGGTTTTGAGATGGCAAGAAAGGCATTTCACTGTACTTGTTTGGGCATATGACATTAAAACTTGAAATAAAGAAAATACTATAAGCTTGAGTATCTAGGTCTACATAATACACTTTGTGATGATTAGGCTATGTAGGCCTAACTGTGTAACAAGCAACATTAATTATTTTGTCTCACTTCTAGGCTATGTATAAATAAATACAATTACGAATTTGCTGTGAATATGATATATTTAGGGTCTATATACAGTATGCATAAGGTAATACAACCTATAATAAAGTCAATTACTGTGAGAAAAATAATATGTTTTGACGGGTAAAAATACGGACAAATAATGGGGGAAACCGCAGTGTCAATATGTCTTCATCAAATATGGGTCAGTGGGTCACATAATATTGGTGTCGGCTTGCACGAGTCTCATGGTGCTTTCAAGACAACTGGGAACTCGGGGAAAATGAGGTCAACTCAACACGTCAGTGATCTTCAGGTCGGAAAGTCGGAGGCTCTAGAAAGACGAGTTTCCGAATTGGAATTCCGAGTTGGATAACCTTTCAAAATGTTTTTTCCCGAGTTCCCAGTTGTCTTGAACGCACTGAAGTCGACTTCCGAGTTCCAAGTTGTTTTGAGGTTGGCATAAAACTGCTTACTACAGGCGTAAGTGACACTGCTGTCCCCACGTTCTTTCACTTTGACTCCGCCCACTCCGAGTGGGCATCTCTAAATGACTATGGTTCACACGCCGAGTTTAGGATGCTCATGGTTTGCCTACGGGGAGATAGGAGGACGTTGTCGAGGTAAGCGGCAGAATGCAGCCTATGATTGAATGAATGGACTGATCAAGCTCTGATGACTAAACGTTGTAGTGAGAAAGAGATGCGCATGTATGCTGACAGTTTATGAAATAGCCTGTAGGCGCTGAGCATCTAATTTATTATAGTCTTATAGGGATTTTAAGGATAATCAGGGCATTTAGTATTTATTAGGATCCCCTCCACCCCCCATTACTAGGATACCCCCCATCAGCGGGTAAACATAACTTGCCCATAACGTGTGTACCCCATCAGCGCATTTGACTGCTGTCATTATTGTCGTTTATATCTAAGTAGCGTGTAAGCAAACAGTAGCCTTTTATTGAGAAATATTACATACGGAATTAATATTGGCCTACAATAGAGTAAAATCGGTTGAAACTTGTAGATAAACATCATAGAGGTTGCATTATAGAGTTCGTCGCAGAGGGTCTCCACAAAATAAAAGTTGGGCAACCTGTTGGTTTACTGTAATTTAGTATCTTTATTGTCCAAATGTGATTTATTTTTGTACTGCATTTGACTTAAAGTATATTATAAATTCTACATTATGCACATTATGTCTACATTGTGTTAGAAATGCGTCGTATGCATTGCATGACTTTGGGCCAGTGCCACAGAAGCTTTTGGAACTTTATGAGGTTACAGTTAACCTCCTAGTCAAAAAATCTATCCCTGCTGCCGCCAGATGACGCTATTATTCCTTACGTCATTGCCATTGACGTCCTGCTCGTGTACCCCCTGCGACCATTTCGTACATAAAACATACTCCATTCAGGCTGCAAAGGTTGGTTTCCTCCTTAACTTGATTTATTAATGGCCCACAGGCCTAAATCAAATGGGGACAATATGCGTAGCGGAGAGTGGGGTATTTTGAGCCATTTTTTACATTAAGCATCACTAAATCAAGGGAAATATAGTATTCTTTCTAACAAAGATATCTACATATATTTCAGGATGTTGTGTATCCCTGGAAATAATCTGAATTAATGTAAACATACGAGTTTTGAAAACAAAGCTAGTCCCCAAAAAATAGGTCTCTTGGCACAACTTACTCCAGGTATGTGGTTAATTGAGCATAGGGACAGGGTAAGTTGAGCCACCATGGGGTAAGTGGGTGTCCTGTGATGGTGCTATTAGGTCAAAGTTAATTCATGGAATGGCGTTGTGGTATATTGCATATCTTAAATCTATGCCTACATTCAGATATACAACGCCTTCGGAAAGTATTAAGACCCCTTGACTTTTTCCACATATTGTTAGGTTACAGCCTTATTCTAAAATTGATTAAAGTGTTTTTTTCCCCTCATCAATGTATACACAATACCCCATAATGACAAAGCAAAAACAGGTTTTATAAATGTTTGCTAATTTATAAAAAATTTAAAACGGAAATATCACATTTACGTAAGTATTCAGACCCTTTATTCAGTACTTTGTTGGCAGCGATTACAGCCTCAAATCTTCTTGGGTATGACACTACAAGCTTGGCACATCTGTTTTTGGGGAGTTTCTCCCATTCTTCTCTGCAGATCCTCTCAAGCTCTGTCAGGTTGGATGGGGAGCGTTGCTTCACAGCTATTTTCAGTCTCTCCAGAGATGTTCGATTGGGTTCCAGTCAGGCTCTGGCTGGGCCATTCAAGGATATTCAGAGACTTGTCCCGAAGCCACTCCTGCGTTGTCTTGGCTATGTGCTTAGGGTCGTTGTCCTGTTGGAAGGTGAACCTTCGCCCCAGTCTGAGGTCCTGAGCGCTCTGGAGCAGGTTTTCATCAAGGATCTCTCTGTACTTTGCTCCGTTCATCTTTGCCTCGATCCTGACTAGTCTCCCAGTCCCTGCCGCTGAAAAACATCCCCACAGCATGATGCTGCCACCACTATGCTTCACTGTAGGGATGGTGCCAGATTTCCTCCAGATGTGACATTCAGGCCAAATAATTAAATCTTGGTTTCATCAGACCAGAGAATCTTGTTTCTCATGGTCTGAGAGTCTTTAGGTGACTTTTGGCAAACTCCAAGCTGGCTGTCATGTGCTGCAGAGATGGTTGGCCTTCTGGAAGATTCTCCCATTTCCACAGAGGAACTCTAGAAATCTGTCAAAGTGACCATTGGGTTCTTGGTCACCTCCCTGACCAAGGCCCTTCTCCCCCAATTGCTCAGTTTTGCCGCGCGGCCAGCTCTAGGAAGAGTCTTGGTGGTTCCAAACTTCTTCCATTTAAGAATGATGGAGGCCACTGTATTCTTGGGGACCTTCACTGCTGCAGAAATGTTTTGGTACCCTTCCCCAAATCTGTGCCGCGACACAATCCTGTCTCGGAGCTCTACGGACAATCCTTTGACCTCATGGATTGGCTTTGCTCTGACATGCACTGTCAACTGTGGGACCTTATATAGACAGGTGTGTGCCTTTCCAAATCATGTCCAATCAATTGAATTTACCACAGGTGGACTCCAATCAAGTTGTAGAAACATCTCAATGTCACGATCGTCGGGAACAGAGGACCAATGCGCAGCGTTATTTGCGAACATGCTTTTATTTATGATTACACGAACAAAATAACAAAATCGAAACGTGACGTCCAACGGTGCAAAACACAAACCTACACAGGAACAAGATCCCACAAATACTGTGGAAAAACAGACTGTTTAAATATGGTTCCCAATCAGAGACAACCAGCAACAGCTGACACTCGTTGCCTCTGATTGAGAACCACTCTGGCCAACATAGAAACACAATAACTAGAACACCCTAGAAACACAAAACTAGAACACCACAAAGAACACTCACACCCTGGCTCAACATACAAGCGTCCCCAGAGCCAGGGCGTGACAGTACCCCCCCCCCTAAAGGCGCGGACTCTGACCGCGCCACCAGAACACCACAGGGGAGGGACCGGGTGGGCACTCCGCCTTGGCGGCGGATCCGGCTCCGGGCATGATCCCCACTCCCTCTCTAACCCCCCACCGTACCCCTGGTCCGGTCTGGCCCTGCTGGCCGGAGCTGGACTGAACACTGGTGGAGCGGATTGCTCTAGCTCTGGCGTGGAACAGGCACAAGCTGTGCCGGGCTGGCGACGCGCACCATTGGCTTGGTGCGGGGAGCAAGAACAGGCCGGGCCGGGCTGGCGACGCGCACCATTGGCCTGGTGCGGGGAGCAGGAACGGGCCGGACCGCGCTGACGAAGCGCACCACTGACTTGGTGCGGAGAGCAGGAATGGACCGGGCCGGGCTGGCGACGCGCACCATTGGCTTGGTGCGGGGAGCAGGAACGGACCGGGCCGGGCTGGCGACGCGCACCATTGGCTTGGTGCGGGGAGCAGGAACAGGCCGGGCCGGGCTGGCGACGCGCACCATAGGCTTGGTGCGGGGAGCAGGAACAGGCCGGGCCGGGCTGGCGACGCGCACCATTGGCTTGGTGCGGGGAGCAGGAACGGGCCGGACCGGGCTGACGAGGCGCACCACTGACTTGGTGCGGAGAGCAGGAATGGACCGGGCCGGGCTGGCGACGCGCACCATTGGCTTGGTGCGGGGAGCAGGAACAGGCCGGGCCGGGCTGGCGATGCGCACCATTGGCTTGGTGCGGGGAGCAGGAACAGGCCGGGCCGGGCTGGCGACGCGCACCATAGGCTTGGTGCGGGGAGCAGGAACAGGCCGGGCCGGGCTGGCGACGCGCACCATTGGCTTGGTGCGGGGAGCAGGAACAGGCCGGGCCGGGCTGGCGACGCGCACCATTGGCTTGGTGCGGGGAGCAGGAACAGGCCGGGCCGGGCTGGCGACGTGGGTGTTCTAGTTATTGTGTTTCTATGTTGGCCAGAGTGGTTCTCAATCAGAGGCAACGAGTGTCAGCTGTTGCTGGTTGTCTCTGATTGGGAACCATATTTAAACAGTCTGTTTTTCCACAGTATTTGTGGGATCTTGTTCCTGTGTAGGTCTCCACTTGGTGCGGGGAGCAGGAACAGGCCGGGCCAGGCTGGCGACGCGCACCATTGCCTTGGTGCGGGGAGCAGGCACAGGCCGGGCCGGGCTGGCGACGCGCACCATAGGCTTGGTGCGGGGAGCAGGAACAGGCCGGGCCGGGCTGGCGACGCGCACCATTGGCTTGGTGCGGGGAGCAGGAACAGGCCGGGCCGGGCTGGCGACGCGCACCATTGGCTTGGTGCGGGGAGCAGGAACAGGCCGGGCCGGGCTGGCGACGCGCACCATAGGCTTGGTGCGGGGAGCAGGAACAGGCCGGACTGGGTTGGCGACGCGCACCACAGGCTCGGTGCGAGGGACAGGAACAGGCCGGACCGTACTGGGGACACACACCACTGGCCCTACGCGGAGATCAGGAACGGGCCGGACCGGACTGGTAACACACCCCAGTACCTCTCGCCGTGCCTCTACACTTTCCTTCCCCTTTGTGACCAGCGGCCCCCGTAACCTGGCGGCCTCCTCTGCCAACCTGCTGGACCGCTCTATTGCGGCCTCCTGCTGCCCCGTCGTCCACGGCGTGAGCCCCCCCCTAAACATTTTCTGGGCGGCTCTCCTCTTGGACCAGGCCTCCATGTCTCTAGCCAGACACTCACTCCACTGCTTCAAAGTCCAACCTCTCTGCTCTTCACTTGGCTTGGCCCAGTCGAGACTCTTACTCCACTGCTCCAAAGTCCAACCTCTCTGCTCTTCACTTGGCTTGACCCAGTCGAGGTTGCAACGGAGATCCGCTAGAGATTCCCCTGGCGATGGCTCCTGGACACGCTGCTTGGTCCAGTTTTGGTGGGATCTTCTGTCACGATCGTCGGGAACAGAGGACCAATGCGCAGCGTTATTTGCGAACATGCTTTTATTTATGATTACACGAACAAAATAACAAAATCGAAACGTGACGTCCAACGGTGCAAAACACAAACCTACACAGGAACAAGATCCCACAAATACTGTGGAAAAACTGACTGTTTAAATATGGTTCCCAATCAGAGACAACCAGCAACAGCTGACACTCGTTGCCTCTGATTGAGAACCACTCTGGCCAACATAGAAACACAATAACTAGAACACCCTAAAAACACAAAACTAGAACACCACAAAGAACACTCACACCCTGGCTCAACGTACAAGCGTCCCCAGAGCCAGGGCGTGACACTCAAGGATGATCAATGGAAACAGGATGCACCTGAGCTTAATTTCGAGTCTCATAGCAAAGGGTCTGAATACTTATGTAAATAAGGTATTTATGTTTTTCTTTAATTTTATAAATTTGCAAACATTTCTAAAAACCTGTTTTCGCTTCGTCATTATGGGGTGTTGTGTGTAGATTGCTGAGGAAATGTTTTTATTTAATCCATTTTAGAATAAGGCTGTAATGTAACAAAATGTGGAAAAAGTCAAGGGGTCTGAATACTTTCTGAAAGCACTGTAGATCTCTCTGTTCAATATCACTTACCCTTCCATTTCTTGACCAGTTGTCTGGGACAGGGATGTTGTTTCGATGTGCCAATTCGTAGGCAAGTTCTCTGCATTTGAGGCTACTAAGCCCATGAGTTGCTCCGTGAGATTCTTGATATGCTTATCAAGTTCAGACTCCATGTCATCAGATAAGACCGTGTGTGCCTCTGCTAGTCTATCATAGCCTCTCTTTAACACAGGTACATGTTCATTTTAATTTTTATCAATGTACCTCTTCAGTGATATTCAGTCTATTTTTATATCCCTTGCTGTTGCTCGAATAGATTTCTTCCCTTCTCTCATTTCTCTCACTGTCCAGTGAAGCTAGCCTACCAGACGAGCTTAATACCTTCTATGCTGGCTTCGAGGCTAGCAACACTGAACCAAGCATGAGAGCACCAGCTGTTCCGGATGACTGTGTAATCACGCTCTCCGTAGCCGATGTGAGTAAGACCTTTAAACAGGTTAACATCCACAAGGCCGCAGGGCCAGACGGATTACCAGGACGCATACTCAGAGCATGCGCAGACCAGCTGGCAAGTGTCTTCACTGACATTTTCAACCTCACCCTGACCCAGTCTGTAATACCTACATGTTTCAAGCAGACCACCAGAGTAACTGTGCCCAAGAACGTCAAGGTAACCTGTCTAAATTACTAAATTAATCGCCCCGTAGAACTCACATCTGTAGCCATGAAATGCTTTGAAAGGCTGGTCATGGCTCACATCAACACCATCATCCCAGACACCCTGGACCCACTCCAATTCGCAAACCACCCCAACAGATCCACAGATAACGCAATCTCTATTGCACTCCACACTGCCCTTTCCCACCTGGACAAAAGGCACACCTACATGAGAATGTTGTTAATTGACTACAGATCAGCGTTCAACACCATAGTGCCCTCCAAACACATCACTAAACTAAGGACCCTGGGATTAAAGCCTCCCTCTGCAACTGGATCCTGGACTTCCTGACAGGCCGCCCCCAGGTGGTAAGGGTAGGCAACAACATATCCGCCACGCTGACCCTCAACACGGGGGCCCCTCAGGGGTGTGTGCTTAGTCCCCTCCTAACTCCCTTTTCACCCACGACTACGTGGCCACGCACGACTCCAACACCATCATTAAGTTTGCAGACGACACAACGGTGGTAGGCCTGATCACTGGCGGCAATGACAGTCTACAGGAAGGAGGCCACATCACTAAGGCCACATCACTAAGGAATTATCATGGTCCACACACACCAACACAGTCGTGAAGAGGGCACGACAACACCTCTTCCCCCTCAGGAGGCTGAAAAGATTCGGCATGGGCCCTCAGATCCTCAAAAAGTTCTACAGCTGCACCATTGAGAGCATCTTGACTGGCTGCGTCACCGCTTGGTATAGCAACTGCTTGGCATCTGACCGCAAGGCACTACATAGGGTAGTGCGTACAGCCCAATACATCACTGGGGCCGAGCTCCCTGCCATCCAGGACCTCTATACCAGGCGGTGTCAGAGGAAGGCCCTAAAAATGGTCAAAGATTCCAGCCACCCAATTCATATACTGTTCTCTCTGCTACCGATGCACCAAGTCTGGAACCAACAGGACCCTGAACAGCTTATACACCCAAGTCATAAGACTGCTAAATAGTTAAATAGTTAACCAATAGCTACCCGAACTCTTTTGACTCATCACATATGCTGCTGTTACTGTTTATTATCTATCTTGTTGCCTAATCACTTTATCCCTACGTATATGTACATATCTACCTCAATTACCTTGTACCCCTGCACATGGACTCGGTACTGGTACCCCGTGTATATAGCCAAGTTATCGTTACTCATTGTGGATTTATTCCTCATATTATTATTTTTCTATTATTTCTATATGTTTCTCTCTGCATTGTTGGCAAGGGCCCGTAAGTAAGCATTTCACTGTTAGTCTACACCAGTTGTTTACGAAGCACGTGACAAATACAATTAGATTTGATTTGGCTTCCTTGGCTGCTCTCTCAAGAACCTCAAGAAGGGCTAGACCCCTGCTTGTTTTGTATACATGGGGCATGATGTCTGCTCTGTAACAATAAAAATGCACTATCTTGAGTTCATATAAATTACATATTGCTAAAATACTATGCATAAAACGGAAAAAATGTAATCATCATTTGTATGGGGAATGGTGGTCATTGGCTCAATTTACCCCATGGCCAAGTGCTCAATTTACCCCAAGGCAAACATTTTGACTATATTAGCCCACCCAGCTACAAGGATGCACTTTCATGCTAGTTTAGGACCTCATATTGTAGCTTATAGAGACCCCAACTGTCTACTTTGGTTTAGATACAAGGATCGTGAAACCTATAACACAGTAACTTGCTTACCACTTTTTCCATGTTGTTTCTTCCTTCACAGACTCAATGGAATGATGACCTTTTTCAGAATATTTGGTCAAATGATAAATGTGGTGTATGGTTTCCTAGAAACAATGGGTGGCTCAACTAACCCTTTGGCTCTCCCACTCTCCCCTACTTTCTTCTCCCACTCTCCCCTACTTTCTCAAAGTTGCAATATGTAACTTTTTGGGCGACCCACCAAATTCACATAGAAATGTGAGTTATAGATCTGTCATTATCATTGAAAGCAAGTCTAAGAAGTGGTAGATATGTTCTATGTGCGCTATTTCTATGCTTCCCGTTCTTAAGTTTAGTTTTTGTGTCTTTTACTTTCGGTCTTGTACACCAGCTTAAAAAAGCTGAAAATACTATATTTGGGGTTATTGAAAATATATTTCGCAGCGGTTTAGATGGTACAATTATTATTTTAGATGGTACAATGATTCTGTACATTGCTTGTTTTGGCACATAAACTGAAATTAGGCGGACTATTAGAATTTTAGCAACCAGGAAATGGCGGAGCAGATTTACTAACCTAACATATGGAATTTGTTGCATATTTATTACAGATTTTTTAAAGCAATGTTTTACTCCTGAATCTATTTAGGCCTTCCATAACAAAGGGGTTGAATACTTATTGACTCAAGAAAAATACATAGTAGACAAATAAAGTAGACAAATAATTTGTCAAAAACAACTTTGCCTTCATTATGATGTCGTCAAGTTTACTTTAGAGAGATGGCAATGTTGCCATGAGCTAGCAAAGTTAGTCAGAAATAGCTAGCAATGCTAACGTTAGCTAGCTAAAATGTCGGTGCTCTACCCTTAAACTTAGCTAGCTAGCTAAAGTTATACTGCATCTTAAGTCAATCTGGAGACATCACAATGATGACAAAAGCTTGTCCTACTAATTATTTGCCTCCTTTTGAAATGTCATCATGTTTCCAAGCCACAGTAATGCACTTTAGATGAAATCTTCATCAGCACCAATTGAGACTGCATTGAGTAGAATGCTCAGCTGGGCATCAGTCCCAAAACGAACGTTCAAAACTATATTGTGACGAAATGTGCAAACCATGAATAGACAGTTAATTGATTCCGGACATAGAATAGTCAACTGACCTGAACCACAGAGCCAGCTTGAGCCATAGGCTACTGTGCATCTATACTTAAAGTAGCTATACTGTTACAGACTGTTAGGTATTTAGAAAATATGGAGCAAAATGCTGTTGGCTTAAGATACATTATTATTTTAAGATAAATGATTTATAAAATATTTATTATATTAAAAAAATTTTTTTATTTAAAATGTTATTTATTGTTATAAATTCATAAGTGCATTGCCAACACAAACAGTGTTATAATATAAAGGTTTTTCAAATCATCATGCACAAGCCAGGGGGCAGAACTTTAAAAAAAATCTGTCAATAAGCACTGGGTAATAAAGTAATTGGTTTCAGTTCAGGTAAATTGTACCCCTTATATATTTTGATGTCATATATATTTAATTGATTTCATGAAGTCATCTATATTTTATTACATATTTCATTTCACTTCTATTTTGAACCACCACATCCACATCTTCTTCGGCTGACACTTGGTTATTTCACGACAAACAGCACCAGTTATTGGGATTCAGATGCTTCATATGAGCCTGTTATGAGCTGCACACAGACAGTTTGTCTCTTCTCAGAAGAGATAGTGGCAGTTTTGTATAGGGGCAGTTTTCCAAGAGCACTAAAACTTTAATAAACCCTTCATAGATGCTTTACAAACATTCATAGATGCTTTATAACACTTACTAAACTCACATTTTGCATGTGTGATGCACTCAATAACATTACTACTTATTGTGAAACCTTTGGTCATATAGCGTCATAATTTGTATCTTCACTGTGGTGAATAGTTAACGCTGTATTTGTTTTTGTGTCTTTCTTCCAGGCACTGCCAAGGAGGTGAGTTCAGGGAAAGTCCCTTTTCAGCCTCAAACCACGTTCACCACCTCTATAATATCCAGTATGGCTGAAAAAATGCCTTCATGGACCTCAGAAAGGTTTGTTGATAAAGTGTACATTTCAAAGAGAAGTATCAGGAAAAACTTAATAAACAAAATGCACTATGTTTCCCACGTGCCCTCAGAGAGTGTAAAAGTGAACACTGCTCACAAAGTGGAAAGTGACTCTAACCCATCTGATAATGACGATACTGACTCCCTCTCGGGTAGTAGTTACACTGGGATGATTTATTTAAACCCACAAACACCTACATGGACTCTGGCTGAGAAGTTTGCTGGGCTCAACTCTGGAGAAGACAAGAGACTGTCTCCCAATCAGGACCTCTGTAGTCCTCCAGGTTCCCCCGCGGCCATTGAACATAATATTGCCAATAGGAGAGGCTCTACAGGTCTGGAGGGGTTCTACTCAGACTCGTCACAACAGGAGGAAGGCAACATCAAGAAGGGTACTAAAAGACGTCTGCAGAGGAAAGTGTGTAGCGGTGATCCTTCCGATCTGAAGCTGCGTCTGGTGAGAGAGATCAGGCCCAAACCCAAGGATGCTCTGTCTGATGTGCGTTGTGATGTGCGTGATGTGTGTGATGTACATGGGAACAAGGGGAATTGGAAAAGTGGAGTACCACTAGTTATTCCCCCTCCACTAAACAAGGCTGTGGCTATGATTGATGCCTGTGAGGATAAGGTGCCTATAGTGTTTGCTGCCATGAAGAAACGTGGAGTGGAGGGAGACACAGAGAACCGGCCCTACAAGTGCACTCACTGCAACTGGGCCTTTAAGAAGTCCAGCAATCTGCAGAGTCATCTGGATACTCATAGTGGCCTGAAGCCTCATATATGTGACCTGTGTGGCAAAGCCTATTCTCACCAAGGCACACTGCAGCAGCACAAGCGCCTGCACACTGGCGAGAGACCGTACCACTGCCCGTTCTGTGAAAAGACGTATATCTGGTCCTCCGATTACCGCAAGCACATTCGCACGCACACCGGAGAGAAGCCATACGTGTGCGAGACCTGCAGCAAGGACTTTGTGCGCTCCTCGGACCTGCGGAAGCACGAGCGCAACATGCACACCAACGAAAAACCCTTCCCGTGCACGCAGTGCGGCAAGACCTTCAACAAGCCACTGTCCCTTCTCCGCCACGAGCGCACTCACCTGGGCGAGCGGCCCTTCTGCTGTCCCATCTGCGGGAAAGCCTTTGCCGTGGCCAGCCGCATGGCAGAGCACCAGAAGGTGCACACCGGGGTGAGACCCTACACCTGCCTGGTCTGCACCAAGTCCTTCACCAAGTCCTCCAACCTGCTGGAGCACCAGGCCGTACACAGCGGCATCCGCCCCCACAAGTGCCCTCAGTGCGGGGTGGCGTTCGCCATGGTGTCCCGCCTGGTCCGTCACCAGCGTGTCCATACCGGAGAGAGGCCCTACGACTGCACAGGCTGCAGCATGTCCTTCAGCCGCACGGCTGCTCTGAAACGCCACCAAGAGCAGACGTGTGCCGGGAGGATCTTTGTGTGTGTGGAGTGTGACAAAGCTTTCCAGTGTGCGTCTCAGCTCACAGAGCACATGGTGAGCCATGAGTGACCCTAATGCTGCTGCTGCTACTGCTGCTTCTGCTGTCGAAAACACTGAAGACTGATTGATGCTGTTTGGGAGCTACCCTCTCATACAGTACACACTGTTGGTCTAATCAACCTTACTGATCTCTGCATGCTACACTCTTAGAAAAAAGAGTGGAGAACCCTTTTTGGTTCCAGGTAGATAGCACCTTTTTTTGTAGGACAATGTCCTGCTAGGCTGCTAAACCTTAAAATACAGTGCATTCATAAAGTATGCACACCCCTTGACTTTTTCCCCTTGAAGTGCCCTCAGCCTGTATGATGCATTTTGCATCATATGATGTTGCGTTTTGCATCATATGATGCTCAATGCATCATACGCGCTGTATTTCTGTATTTTGAAAGTTGTATATCTTGAAAACTTGATTGCTGACATGCAAAACATTTTGGGACCTTTATAAAAAATGGATTAATGAAACAAATACCAAAATATATTTTTTGGGTGGAATTTTCCTTTTATGGCTGTGATAGGAGAAAAGTGAGGATGGATAAATAACATTGTAGTTACTCCACAATACTAACCTAAATGACAGAAAAGAAGGAAGCCTGTACAGAATAACAAATATTCCAAAACATGCATCCTGTTTGCAATAAGGCACTAAAGTAAAACTGCAAAAAATTTGACAAAGAAATACACTTTATGTCCTGAATACAAATCATTATGTTTGGGGCAAATCCAACACAACACATCACTGAGTACCACTCTTCATATTTTAAAGCATGGTGGTGGCTGCATCATGTTATGTGTATGCTTGTCATCGGCAAGGACAAGGGATTTTTTTAGGATAAAAATAAATGGAATAGAGCTAAGCACAGGGAAAATCCTAGAGGAAAACCTAGTTCAGTCTGCTTTCCAACAGACACTGGGAGACAAATTCACCTTTCAGCAGGACAATAACCTAAAACACAAGGCCAAATATACACTGGAGTTGCATACCAAGACGACATTGACGTTTTATGGAATCTTAACCAACCATGCTATTTTGTGTGTTTTTTCGTATTGTTTGTAACTTATTTTGTACATAATGTTGCTGCTACCGTCTCTTATGAACGAAAAGAGCTTCTGGACATCAGAACAGCGATTACTCACCTTGAACTGGACAAATATATTTTTTTAAATGAGTCGGACGAGAGGGATTTGCTGCAGACACCCGACAGGCACCTCATCCCCGTCATTCGCAGTAGAAAGAAAAGGAGATATCGCGGAAGGAGATCGGGGTGCTTGGTAAGGAGCCGGCGACGAGTGGCTAATCTGCCTTTGCCATCGATACTATTGGCCAATTTACAATCGCTTGATAATAAAGTGGACGAACTACAGGCACGAATATCCTACCAACGGGACATTAAAAACTGTAATATCTTATGTTTCACCGAGTCGTGGCAGAACGAAGACATGAATAACATACAGCTCGCGGGTTATACAATGTATCGGCAGGATAGAACAGCAGCCTCTGGTAAGACAAGGGGTGGCGGTCTCTGTATATTTGTAAACAAAAGCTGGTGCACCATATCTAAGGAAGTCTCAAGGTTTTGCTCGCCTGAGGTAGAGTATCTCATGATAAGCTGTAGACCATACTATCTACCAAGAGAGTTTTCATCTATATTCTTCATAGTTGTCTATTTACCACCACAAACCGATGCTGGCACTCAAGACCGCACTCAATGAACTGTATATGACCATAAGCAAATAGGAAAACGCTCATCCAGAGGCGGCGCTCCTAGTGGCCGGGGACTTTAATGCAGGGAAACTTAAATCTGTTTTACCTCATTTCTACCAGCATGTTAAATGTCCAACCAGAGGGGAAAAAAACTCTAGTCCACCTTTACTCCACACACAGAGATGTGTACAAAGCTCTCCCTCGCCCTCCATTTGGCAAATCGGACCATAATTCTATCCTCCTGATTCCTGCTTACAAGCAAAAACGAAAGCAGGAAGCACCAGTGACTTGGTCAATAAAAAAGTGGTCAGATGAAGCAGATGCTAAGCTACAGGACTGTTTTGCTAGCACAGACTGGAATATGTTCCGGGATTCTTCCGATGGCATTGAAGAGTACCCCACATCAGTCACTGGCTTCATCAGTAAGTGCATCGATGACGTCATCCCCACAATGACTGTACGTACATACCCCAACCAGAAGCCATGGATTACAGGCAACATCCGCACTGAGCTAAAGGGTAGAGCTGCCACCTTCAAGGAGCGGAACTCTAACCCAGAAGCTTATAAGAAATCCTGCTATGCCCTCCGACGAACCATCAAACAGGCAAAGCGTCAATACAGGACTAAGATCGAATCTGACTACACCGGCTCCGATGCTCGTCGGATGTGGCTGGGCTTGCAAACTATTACAGACTACAAAAGGGGAGCACTGCCGCGAGCTGCCCAGTGACACAAGCCTACCAGACGAGCTAAATTACTTATATGCTCGCTTCGAGGCAAGTAACACTGAAACATGCATGAGAGCATCAGCTGTTCCGGACGACTGTGTGATCACGCGCTCCGTAGCCGATGTGAGTAAGACCTTTAAACAGTTCAACATTCACAAGGCTGCAGGGCCAGACGGATTACCAGGACGTGTACTCCGAGCATGCGCTGACCAACTTGCAAGTGTCTTCACTGACATTTTCAACCTCTCCCTGTCTGAGTCTGTAATACCAACATGTTTCAAGCAGACCACCATAGTCCCTGTACCCAAGAACACTAAGGTAATCTGCCTAAATGAATACCGACCCGTAGCACTCACATCTGTAGCCATGAAGTGCTTTAAAAGGCTGGTCTTGGCTCACATCAACACCATTATCCCAGAAACCCTAGACCCACTCCAATTTGCATTCCGCCCCAACAGATCCAAGATGATGCAATCTCTATTGTGCTCCACACTGCCCTTTCACACCTGGACAAAAGGAACACCTATGTGAGAATGCTATTCATTGACCACAGCTCAGCATTCAACACCATAGTGCCCTCAAAGCTCATCACTAAGGTACGGACCCTGGATCTAAACACCTCCCTCTGCAACTGGATCCTGGACTTCCTGACGGGCCGCCCCCAGGTGGTAAGGGTAGGTAACAACACATCTGCCACGCTGATCCTCAACACGGGGGCCCCTCAGGGGTGTGTGCTCAGTCCCCTCCTGTACTCCCTGTTCACCCATGCCTGCATGGCCAGGCACGACTCCAACACCATCATTAAGTTTGCCGATGACACAACAGTGGTAGACCTGATCACTGACAACAACGAGACAGCCTATAGGGAGGAGGTCAGAGGCCTGGCCGTGTGGTTCCAGGACAACAACCTCTCCCTCAACGTGATCAAGACAAAGGAGATGATTGTGGACTACAGGAAAAAGAAGAGGACCGAGCACGCCCCCATTCTCATCGATGGGGCTGTAGTGGAGCAGGTGGAGAGCTTCAAGTTCCTTGGTGTCCACATCACCAACAAACTAACTTGGTCCAAGCAAACCAAGACAGTCATGAAGAGGGCACGACAAAACCTATTCCCCCTAAGGAGACTGAAAATATTTGGCATGGGTAATCAGATCCTCAAAAGGTTCTACAACTGCACCATTGAGAGCATCCTGACTGGTTGCATCACTGCCTGGTATGGCAACTGCTCGGCCTCCGACCGCAAGGCACTACAGAGGGTCGTGCGTACGGCCCAGTACATCCCTGAGGCCAAGCTTCCTGTCATCCAGGACCTCTATACCAGGCGGTGTCAGAGGAAGGCCCTAAAAACCGTCAAAGACTCCAGCCACTATTGTCATAGACTGTTCTCTCTGCTACTGCATGGCAAGCGGTACCGGAGCGCCAAGTCTAGGTCCAAGAGGCTTCTAAACAGCTTCTACCCCCAAGCCATAAGACTCCTGAACATCTAATGAAATGGCTACCCAGACTATTTGCATTGCATTTGGTATTCTTTCTTAAAACTTCAATGTTGGTTAAGGGCTGTTGTATTCGGCGCATGTGACAAATACAATTTTCTTTTCTTTTCTTTTGATTTGGATGTTCCTGAGTGGCCTAGTTACAGTTTTGACCTAAATTGGCTTGAAAATCTATGGCAAGACTTGAAAATGGCTGTCGAGCAATGATCAACAACTTAAACGAATTTTTAAAAGAATAATGTACAAATATTGTACAATCCAGGTGTTTAAAGCTCTTAGAGACGTACCCAGAAAGACACAGCTGTATTCGCTGCCTAAGGTGCTTCTACAAAGTATTGACTCAGGGGTGTGAATACTTATGGAAATGGTCCAGTTCCGTATTTCATTTTCAATAAATTAGCAAAAAATCTAAAAACATGTTTTCACTTTGCCATTATGGGGTATTGTGTGTCGGTGTGTAGGTAGATAGGTGAGAGAGAAAAATATATTTCATACATTTTCAAGGCTGTAACACAACAAGATGTGGAATAAGTCAAGGAGTATGATTTTTATGAAATATGACTTGTAATTAATTACAATATGAGTGAAATAGTTTTCCTTCCAAAAAATAGTAATTAAACATTTTAAAAAGCAGCTTTTCTGTGTTGGAATGGTGTGGGCGTACCCCAACAACAGAATGGTGTGGGTGTATACCTGTCATTAAAAATATTCATGCGAGTAGACTCCTCATTCTCAATGAGGAAATAACAAGCATTTTTTAAATGTTCTATTTGAGATACAAGTCTGAGGTGGACTTTAAAAAAAAAATATGTATTTATGCTTTGGCCACAAATACGAGTATAGGATGAGTCAACAACATTATTTGGGTATGAGTTAACAGAATATGAACATTTTAAAAGGGAGATTTTCACTGGACAGTTACTTTAAGCATCCTCAGAAAATATTCTAAAATGTATTCTCAAAATTTTTTGCGAATGTAAACCTGAAAAAAAGCTACATTGTTTAGGAAGATGTATGATGCTCAGAAATTATATGCCACTTTCTATAATATCTGTGATCTCTTTTATAAGGAATGTGGTAAAATACACACAAAAATACACTGTCATCTGTCATCTGGAATGATGGAGAGTATTGGATTTAGTTCACTACACTGTGGTTACATAGTTTCTTTATTCTGTGTGAACTTGACAAAGACTGTCTGAAAAATATATACTACCAGGCATTACTTTGCCCTGAATGACAGTTGGAGTGTATCAGTGTGTTTGAAATGTATTTTTTTTAACCTGTTTTTATAAAATAGATCACTCTGGTTAATTGACTCAAGCAACAGCTTGTTTTCATCCATTTCTCTTTAAAGTATGTCAGTTTGTTTTTGTTTTTATCATTTGAGCATGTCTTCTTTCTGGTAACCCATAGTTTTATTCAAATCTCTATTATTCTGCAATACGGTATTTGACATAGAATGGAGTAGAGTAGAGTAGAATACAATACAATACAATACAATACAATACAATTCATCTTTATTGTCCCCCAAAAGCAATTCAGTTGCATCATAATTGGACAGTTTCATAGTTTGACAGCATGTAGCTTACAGTAGGTTAGTGAAGGCTAAGCTTTAGAGGAGTGATTATACACATGAGCACCTCTAAGAAGCACACCTAGTAGCCTATCAAGTGCAGGGTGCATCCCAAATGGCACCCTATTCCCTATAGTGCACTACTTTGACCAGAGCCCTATGGGTCCTGGTAACAATGATGTACTATATAGGGAATAGGGTGCTATTTGGCAAGCACACCTAGTAGCATATGAAGTGGAGATCAGTCCTGAGGGTGCAGATCTAAGGTTAATCGTATGGGAAGAATCTGAATCTTTGAAAGTACAATATGGAACGTAATTTATAAAATTTTTGTTTGTTATGGATTTGGCAGGTTTTGTTTTTGTACTTTTTACCTGTGTATTTTGGTGTTCTTTTGATGAAGAGTATGGACACCTTGATTGCAAAGGAGTGCAGAATAACATCATGCAGTGAGCGCCATCCTTTTCAGAAAATCTAGACCAGCAAGATTGATTTCGATGGACCTCCTTTTAAGCACTTAACAGCTCACAGCAGGGACCTTAAATGAGTTTGAAAGTCCAGTAATTTGACTTACTTAGACCAGGTGATCCGTTGTGAACATTGGTCCCCCAATACCTCTGTAGCACAGGAGGCTGCTGACGGGAGAACGGCTCATAATAATGGCTGGAATGGAGTAAATGGAATGGTATCAAACACAGGGAACCATGTGTTTGATGTGTTCGATACCATTCCATTTATTCCCTTCCATCCATTACTATGAGCCCATCCTCCCCAATTAACGTGCCACTCGCCGCCTGTGCTCTGTAGTTAACCTTAAGTCTTACTACAATCCACAACTTACTCAATAATACAGTTTTGATACCATCAGATACCATCAGTGCCATCAAGTCACCTGAGAATATTCAGTAAGAGACTCACTCACTATTTCTATGCAATAATCAAGAGATTGGGTTGAATGAAAACCAGAGTGGAGTCATTCAGAGCTGCTGTTCAACTGACAGGCTAATGGTTAGGTCGTCAGGAGATAATGTGATATTACAAAAGTCCTATTAATACCTGGTGCTAACAAGCCCCCTTTGTCCTGATTGTGTTCACATCCTGATTGTACCCACATTTGTAGACAGGTGTAGACGATCAAAAGACACATTGTGATCTGACTGTGATCTTCCTGACCACCTCCGGAGGTAGACGGGCACATAGCCGCGGGAAGTAGGGGTGCTGAGGGTGTTACAGCACCCGCTGAAAAATCAGAATATTGATTTTTTGTTGTTGTTTTTGAAAATGTTTTTTCCCCCCCCACAAAAGTAGTGCACTGGGCCTTTACTAGTACTGTATTAACGGACCTATATAGCCGTCTGTAGCGCAGCACCCCCACCCCCAAACATCTTCTCACGGCTGTGGACAGACACGCATTGTATCTGGATATCTTACAAATGTAGACATATCTGGACAGTGCAACCATTTGAATCATAATTATCCCGCCTTCTAAAATCATTGACAGGTGGCACCACTAACTTATAACATCAATTTGTGTTTTAAAATAAATACATTTATATTATTTTGAAAGAATATTAATCAAACAATTGGATGCATGTTAGCGCCCGGTATAAACAAAGCTCTAGTCACTAGTGCGTTCACTTCCTGGTGCGTTCACTTCCTAGTGCGTTCACTTCCTAGTGAGAAAAAATCTCGACACCAGGCATCCTTGCACTCTTGCCAAGGGTGGCACATTTTATGTTTGTTTATGTGTGTCAAGAAATATTGTGTGAATATTTGCTAGATGTCAGAAGAATGCAGAATGTTATTTCAGTTGTCAAGTTGATATTCTATTTGAAGACCAAAGGTCTAACGAATATTGTGGGGATGAGAAAAAATATACACTGCTCAAAAAAATAAAGGGAACACTTAAACAACACAATGTAACTCCAAGTCAATCACACTTCTGTGAAATCAAACTGTCCACTTAGGAAGCAACACTGATTGACAATAAATGTCACATGCTGTTGTGCAAATGGAATAGACAACAGGTGGAAATTATAGGCAATTAGCAAGACACCCCCAATAAAGAAGTGGTTCTGCAGGTGGTGACCACAGACCACTTCTCAGTTCCTATGCTTCCTGGCTGATGTTTTGGTCACTTTTGAATGCTGGCGGTGCTTTCACTCTAGTGGTAGCATGAGACGGAGTCTACAACCCACACAAGTGGCTCAGGTAGTGCAGCTCGTCCAGGATGGCACATCAATGCGAGCTGTGGCAAGAAGGTTTGCTGTGTCTGTCAGCGTAGTGTCCAGAGCATGGAGGCGCTACCAGGAGACAGGCCAGTACATCAGGAGACGTGGAGGAGGCCGTAGGAGGGCAACAACCCAGCAGCAGGACCGCTACCTCCGCCTTTGTGCAAGGAGGAGCAGGAGGAGCACTGCCAGAGCCCTGCAAAATGACCTCCAGCAGGCCACAAATGTGCATGTGTCTGCTCAAACGGTCAGAAACAGACTCCATGAGGGTGGTATGAGGGCCCGACGTCCACAGGACGTTTGGCATTTGCCAGAGAACACCAAGATTGGCAAATTCGCCACTGGCGCCCTGTGCTCTTCACAGATGAAAGCAGGTTCACACTGAGCACATGTGACAGACGTGACAGAGTCTGGAGACGCCGTGGAGAACATTCTGCTGCCTGCAACATCCTCCAGCATGACCGGTTTGGCGGTGGGTCAGTCATGGTGTGGGGTGGCATTTCTTTGGGGGGCCGCACAGCCCTCCATGTGCTCACCAGAGGTAGCCTGACTGCCATTAGGTACCGAGATGAGATCCTCAGACCCCTTGTGAGACCATATGCTGGTGCGGTTGGCCCTGGGTTCCTCCTAATGCAAGACAATGCTAGACCTCATGTGGCTGGAGTGTGTCAGCAGTTCCTGCAAGAGGAAGGCATTGATGCTATGGACTGGCCCGCCCGTTCCCCAGACCTGAATCCAATTTAGCACATCTGGGACATCATGTCTCGCTCCATCCACCAACGCCACGTTGCACCACAGACTGTCCAGGAGTTGGCGGATGCTTTAGTCCAGGTCTGGGAGGAGATCCCTCAGGAGACCATCCGCCACCTCATCAGGAGCATGCCCAGGCGTTGTAGGGAGGTCATACAGGCACGTGGAGGCCACACACATACTACTGAGCCTCATTTTGACTTGTTTTAAGGACATTACATCAAAGTTGGATCAGCCTGTAGTGTGGTTTTCCACTTTAATTTTGATGGTGACTCCAAATCCAGACCTCCATGGGTTGATAAATTTGATTTCCATTGATAATTTTTGTGTGATTTTGTTGTCAGCACATTCAACTATGTAAAGAAAAAAGTATTTAATAAGATTATTTCATTCATTCAGATCTAGGATGTGTTGTTTAAGTGTTCCCTTTATTTTTTTGAGCAGTGTATATAATTTGTACTGTACAAGCTGCAATGGACCTGATTTCTGTAGCTGTCTGCTACAGTAACACATAGATGTTATGTGTATAATTGGATTTGAATAAAAGAGAACAATAATTTAAATAAAAGAGAATGAGAATAACTATCTTTTGTGTTTTTTGAAAATGTATAATGTAAACATTATAGTAAAAAAAAATGTCAAGCACTGAAATGTTCATTTACAGTACAGGCAGAAATCACAAAGCATAAAACATTATATATTTTTGATTCAGTGGAATAATTTTTGGTTTTGAGAATTTTAGTTCAACTATGACACACAGTTACACTGGCAATGGAGCTCGTATTGCTTATAAGATATATTGGACAAGACGTTTGACAGGAGTTGGGAATTTGAACCCCAGCAACCCACCAGTATCAGATAGCAAATAAGTAATCTTAATTTAGTTTTTTCTCTTGCTGATGATCCTCATTAGTGACAGGTTTAATTTCTCAAACTACATTACCACATATCCATTACCACAGACATACTTTCAATGTACAAACGTACATTTATACAGTTCAAGAGTCACAGCAGAGTAGACATTACAGAATCTATGGAACTGGTGACATTTCCCCCTATAAGACCCTGAAAATAAAAGGGGGGGGGGGTTCTAAGCTGACATAAGGAATTGTTTTAAAAATCATTTAGATATTTGATTTTGAATTTTAGGAGCACTTTAGGTATAAAAAATAAATAAATAAAAAGTATTTGATAAAATATTGAATTTGGTCTTTACTACTATAGCCCATGGAAACGCATTGAATAACACATTCATGAATGGCAAAACAGGCAGTCAAATAAATCATAAGGAATAAGGTTTTGAAGTGTATGTCCTATATCTTGGAGATATAAGAAGCTCAGGATTCTTTTTTATTTTACACATATTTAACCCCTTATTTTTGTTGGCACAAAACTACCGCCATACTTCCAATCATTTGTCATTTGTATGGGTTACCTTTAGACGGGTCCCGTGACACTTCTGGAGAACACCACAATGTTCGTGAGAGTCTCCCCTTTCTATAGAGTGGTCATATTAGTTTGTAGGCCAAGCTTAAACTGACGGATTTGATGGGGATTCTTCTGTTATGTTACTTAGATTGATGCACCGGTGCGTCAATAGACTCTAGGGGGTTTTAATGGAAGCTTTTCTAATGTTAAACATGTAAAGTGAGGTGTATCGCAGGGCAGCCCTCTAGGCCCTCTACTCTTTTCTATTTTTACCAATGACCTGCCACTGGCATTGAACAAAGCCTGTGTGTCCATGTACTGTATGCTGATGATTCAACACTATATGCGTCAGCAACCACAGCTAGTGGGTGGTCCTCTGTAGCTCAGCTGGTAGAGCACGGCGCTTGTAATGCCAGGGTAGTGGGTTCGATCCCCGGGACCACCCATACACAAAAATGTATGCACGCATGACTGTAAGTCGCTTTGGATAAAAGTGTCTGCTAAATGGCATATTATATTATTATAGTGAAATCACTGCAAACCTAAACAAAGAGTTGCAGTCAGTTTTATAATGGGTGGCCAGTAATAAAATGGTCCTGAACATCTCTAAATCTAAGAGCATTGTATTTGGCACAAATCATTCCCTAAGTTCTAGACCTCAGCTGAATCTGCTAATAAATGGTGTAGCTTATGAGCAAGTTGAGGAAGCTACATTACCTGGTGTTACCTTAGATTGTAAACTGTCATCGAATCAAATCAAATCAAATTTTATTTGCCACATGCGCCGAATACAACAGGTGTAGACATTACCGTGAAATGCTTACTTACAGCCCTTAACCAACAATGCATTTATTTTTTAATAAAAAAGTAAAATAAAACAACAACGACAAAAAAGTGTTGAGAAAGAAAGAGCAGAGGTAAAATAAAAAACAGTAGGGAGGCTATATACAGGGGGGTACCGGTGCAGAGTCAATGTGCGGGGGCACCGGCTAGTCGAGGTATTTGAGGTAATATGTACATGTGGGTAGAGTTAAAGTTACTATGCATAAATAATTAACAGAGTAGCAGCAGCGTAAAAAGATGGGGTGGGGGTGGGGGGGCAGTGTAAATAGTCCGGGTAGCCATGATTAGCTGTTCAGGAGTCTTATGACTTGGGGGTAGAAGCTGTTGAGAAGCCTTTTGGACCTAGACTTGGCACTCCGGTACCGCTTGCCGTGCGGTAGCAGAGAGAACAGTCTATGACTAGGGTGGCTGGAGTCTTTGACAATTTTGAGGGCCTTCCTCTGACACCGCCTGGTATAGAGGTCCTGGATGGCAGGAAGCTTGGCCCCAGTGATGTACTGGGCCGTACGCACTACCCTCTGTAGTGTCTTGCGGTCGGAGGCTGAGCAGTTGCCATACCAGGCGGTGATGCAACCAGTCAGGATGCTCTCGATGATGCAGCTGTAGAACCTTTTGAGGATCTGAGGACCCATGCCCAATCTTTTCAGTCTCCTGAGGGGGAATAGGCTTTGTCGTGCCCTCTTCACGACTGTCTTGGTGTGTTTGGACCATGATAGTTTGTTGGTGATGTGGACACCAAGGAACTTGAAGCTTTCAACCTGTTTCACTACAGCCCCGTCGATGAGAATGGGGGCGTGCTCAGTCCTCTTTTTTTCCTGTAGTCCACAATCATCTCCTTTGTCTTGGTCACGTTGAGGGAGAGGTTGTTGTCCTGGCACCACACGGCCAGGTCTCTGACCTCCTCCCTATAGGCTGTCTCATCGTTGTCTGTGATCAGGCCTACCACTGTTGTGTCGTCTGCAAACTTAATGATGGTGTTGGAGTCGTGCCTGGCCATGCAGTCATGGGTGAACAGGGAGTACAGGAGGGGACTGAGCACGCACCCCTGAGGGGCCCCCGTGTTGAGGATCAGCGTGGCAGATGTGTTGTTACCTATCCGTCAGGAAGTCCAGGATCCAGTTGCAGAGGGAGGTGTTTAGTCCCAGGATCCTTAGCTTAGTGATGAGCTTTGAGGGCACTATGGTGTTGAACGCTGAGCTGTGGTCAATGAATAGCATTCTCACGTAGGTGTTCCTCTTGTCCAGGTGGGAAAGGGCAGTGTGGAGTGCAATAGCGATTGCATCATCTGTGGATCTGTTGGGGCGGTATGCAAATTGGAGTGGGTCTAGGGTTTCTGGGATAATGGTGTTGATGTGAGCCATGACCAGTCTTTCAAAGCACTTCATGGCTACAGACGTCAGTGCTACTGGTCGGTAGTCATTTAGGCAGGTTATCTTAGTGTCCTTGGGCACAGGGACTATGGTGGTCTGCTTGAAACATGTTGGTATTACAGACTCAGTCAAGGACATGTTGAAAATGTCAGTGAAGACACTTGCCAGTTGGTCAGCACATGCTCGGAGTACACGTCCTGGTAATCCGTCTGGCCCTGCGGCCTTGTGAATGTTGACCTGCTTAAAAGTCTTACTCACATCGGCTACGGAGAGCATGGTCAAAACATATTGATTAAATGGTTGTAAAGAGGGGGAGAGGTCTGTCCGCGATAAAGAGACGCTCTGCTTTTTTGACACCACACTCCATGAAGCAAGTCCTGCAGTTTTATCTTATCTTGATTATTGTCCAGTCGTATGGTCAAGTGCAGCAAAAAAGGACCAAGTTAAGCTGCAGCTGGCCCAGAACAGAGCGGCACGTTTTGCTCTTCATTGTAATCAGAGGGCTATTATCAATACTATGCATTCCAGTCTCTCTTGGCTAAGAGTTGAGTAAAGACTGACTGCATCGCTTCTTGTTTTTCTAAGAAACATTGTGTTGGAAATTCCAAACTGTTTGCATAGTCAACGTACACACAACACTGACACACACACTTACCCCACCAGACATGCCACCAGGGGCCTTTTACATTCCCCAGGTCCAGAACAAATCCAAGGAAACGTACAGTATTATACAGAGCCATGATGGCATGGAACTCCCTTCCATCTCATATAGCGCAAGTGAAGAGAAAACCTGGTTTCAAAAAACAAATAAAACAACAACTCACGGCACAACGCCTCTCCCCAATGTGACCTACTTGTTGTGTGTATGTCCTGACATGTACAATGCATTCGGAAAGTATTCAGACCCCTTCCCTTTCTCCACATTTTGTTAGGCTACAGCCTTATTCTAAAATGGATTAAATCATCGTTTCCCCTCATCAATCTACACACAATACCCCATAATTACAAAGCGAAAACAGTTTTTTTGAAATGTTTGCAAATGTATTAAAAACGTAAAACAGAAATACCTTATTTACATAAGTATTCAGACCATTTGCTATGAGACTCGAAATTGAGCTCAGGTGCATCCTGTTTCCATTGATCATCCTTGAGATGTTTCTACAACTTGATTAGAGTCCACCTATGGTAAATTCAAAAAACAATTTAATCAATTTTAGAATAAGGCTGTAACATAACAAAATGTGGAAAAAGTCAAGGGGTCTGAACACGTTCTGAATGCACTGTATGTGGAACTGATAGATACACACACACATACTACATGTTAATGTTTTAAATGTATGTAAATTGTAAAGTATTTTGTCTGTAATGTTGTTTTCGTTATGTTTCGGACCCCAGTAAAACTAGCTGTCGCCATTGGCGTCGGCTAATGGGGATCCTAATATACCCATTACCTCAATTACCTCAACTACCTCATACCCCTGCACATTGACTCGGTACCGGTACTCCTTGTA
The DNA here is from genome assembly GCF_020615455.1 of Coregonus clupeaformis. Lineage (NCBI taxonomy): Eukaryota > Metazoa > Chordata > Actinopteri > Salmoniformes > Salmonidae > Coregonus > Coregonus clupeaformis. The sequence continues at coordinate 35,002,550 of NC_059211.1, forward strand.
TATAGTCTCGTTATTGTTATTTTACTGTGTTACTATTTTCTTTTTTATTTTCTGCAAATTTTTCTTACTTTTTAACTCTGCATTGTTGGGAAAGGGCTCGTAAGTAAGCATCTCACGGTAAACACCTGTTGTAGTCGGTGCATGTGACAAATACAATTTGATCAAATCTAATTTAAAAAATCATATTTGTTTACCCATAAAACACTCTCACGTGACAACACATGATTACATATAGCAATATGCCTTTTTATAAATTCAGAGTAACTTTTTCATAGTTATGTCAATTTTGTTCATAAGTGTTTTGTGCATTTTCCATTGTGGAACTTACTTTGCAATTATCTGCATTGTTGCCATCTTATTTGTTTACCCATGAAATACTCTCACGTGACAACACAGGATTGCATTTAGTCAGTGTCCCCCCCAGTAGCCAAATCTTACTAGCAGCTGTCTCTCCTGTCTCTCTGGCTCTAGGGCTGAGAATAGTGACCCAGTGTCGAGCCAACGTGTCCTGGCCCCCGCCCTACACTGGCAGCCTCAGTAGCCTTGTACAAGCCTTGGTTTGAGCGTTTTCCACCATAAAATACCCCTCAGAGCCTGGTTCCTCTCTAGGTTTCTTCCTAGGTTCCTGCCTTTCTAAGGAGTTTTTCCTAGCCACCGTGCTTCTACATCTGCATTGCTTGCTGTTTGGGGTTTTAGGCTGGGTTTTTGTATAGCACTTTGTGACATCTGCTGATATAAAAGGTGCTTTATAAATGCATTTGATTTGATTTGATTGCATTTATTCAGTGTCCCCACCTTTAACACATGGAGAAAAGTCAAATGAAACACTATCTCCTACATCATCCAGCACATGTAGGCCACTTTATATATCTATTTAAAAAGCCACGTTTCGCCACAACTTCTTTAGGATGATGTGAAACAACAAAATCAGGAATGAGGGATGGTTTTCACTGTTGAGATGTGGTCCAGACCGGTGACTTGGCTGGGAATCTTACTAGCAGCTGTCTCTCCTGTCTCTCTGGCTCTAGGGCTGAGAATAGTGACCCAGTGTCGAGCCAACGTGTCCTGGCCCCCGCCCTATACTGGCAGCCTCAGTAGCCTTGTACAAGCCTTGGTTTGAGCGTTTTCCACCATAAAATACCCCTCAGAGCCTGGTTCCTCTCTAGGTTTCTTCCTAGGTTCCTGCCTTTCTAAGGAGTTTTTCCTAGCCACCGTGCTTCTACATCTGCATTGCTTGCTGTTTGGGGTTTTAGGCTGGGTTTCTGTATAGCACTTTGTGACTGCTGATGTAAAAAGTGCTTTATAAATTCATTTGATTTGATTTGATTTGATTGCATTTATTCAGTGTCCCCACCTTTAACACATGGAGAAAAGTCAAATGCAACACTATCTCCTACATCATCCAGCACATGTAGGCCACTTTATATATCTATTTAAAAAGCCACGTTTCGCCACGCCTTCTTTAGGGTGATGTGAAACAACAAAATCAGGAATGAGGGATGGTTTTCACTGTTGAGATGTGGTCCAGACCGGTGACTTGGCTGGGAATCTTACTAGCAGCTGTCTCTCCTGTCTCTCTGGCTCTAGGGTTGAGAATAGTGACCCAGTGTCCAGCCAACGTGCCCTGGCCCCCACCCATTACACTGGCAGCCTCAGTAGCCTAGCACGAGCCTTGGTTTGTGCGGGCCGGAACGGGTCATAGGAACAGGTGCCTATCTCCTGTTTCGGTAGCGTGAGGCAGCTTGATAAACAACACCCTCTGGATAGGACACTAGCCTATCGCCTACCCACAATCTATCTCATTAAAGGAAAACTCCACACAAAAACGAACTTTTGGTATTTGTTTCATTAGTCCATTGTTGACATAGTCCCAAAATATTTTGCTTGTCAGCAATCAAGCTTTCAAGATTTGTAACTTTTAAAATACAGAAATCATCCCGTATGATGCATTTTGCATTATATGATGCAAAACGCAGCATCATATGATGAAAAATGCATCATATGGGGAACGACTAATGTCAACAATGGACTACTGAAACAAATAACAAAATAGTTTTCCTTTAATGCTGAGTGCCAAGCAGAGACACATCGGGTCTCATTTTTACCGTTTTTGGTATGACTCCGCTGGGAATCAAACTCCCAACCTTCCAATATCAGGGTGGACACGCTAACCACAAGGCCACTGAGTTAGGGTGTTTTAGGGTGTGTCCCAAATGGCACCCTTTTCCCTATATTATGCACTACTAAAGTAGTACTTAAGTAGTAAAATACCATTACCACACACATACTTTCAATGTACACACGTTAATTTACAGTTCAAGTCACAGTACAGTAGACATGACATAAGGCACAACATACAGGTAACTACCAAAAGTCAGTGTCCCCACCTTTAACACATGGAGAAAAGTCAAATGCAACACTATCTCCTACATCATCCAGCACATGTAGGCCACTTTATATATCTATTTAAAAAGCCACGTTTCGCCACAACTTCTTTAGGATGATGTGAAACAACAAAATCAGGAATGAGGGATGGTTTTCACTGTTGAGATGTGGTCCAGACCGGTGACTTGGCTGGGAATCTTACTAGCTGCTGTCTTTCCAATCTCTAGGGCTGAGAATAGTGACCCAGTGTCCAGCCAACGTGTCCTGGAACCCGTTACACTGGCAGCCTCAGTAGCCTAGCAAGAGCCTTGATTTGTGCCAGCCGAAACGGCTCATAGGAGCAGGTGCCTATCTCCTGTTTCTGTAGCGTGAGGCAGCTTGATGTGGACAAACCATTAGGAACACCTGCACTTTCCATGACATAGGCTGACCAGGTGAAAGCTATGATCCCTTATTGATGTCACTTGTTAAATCCACTTCAATGAGTGTAGATGAAGGGGAGGAGACAGGTTAACCTTTTACTGCAGTGGGCTAAATCAGGTTCACACAGTGTTTCTTGGTAGTCTTAAACAAATCTACTTTGAAACAAAAGTATTCACCTCACACACTTGGTTATGGACTTAAAAAAGAAGACACCTGTAACATGTCAGATATAGAGTTGAAATGTATTCAATGTTGAGTTTGCACTTTATATACATCGCAAAAGACTGAAATATAACAAACCAGTTTTTTTTATATATATATATATATATATATATATATATATATATATAATGTTTATTAATTATGAAATTATGAAATTATGAAAATTATGAATAACATTCCATCCATGAGGCCACAAGAGGGTGATTTGGTCATTTGACTGCAGGAAAGGGCTACAGAATAATTTTTAAGCATTGAGACAATTGAGACATGGATTGCGTATAATGTGCCATTCAGAGGGTAAATGGGCAAGACAAAAGATTTAAGTGCCTTTGAATGGGGTATGGTAGTATGTGCCAGGCGCACCGGTTTGTAACGCTGCTGGGTTTTTCACACTCAACAGTTTCCCATGTGTATCAAGAATGGTCCACCACCCAAAGGACATCCAGCGAACTTGACACAACTGTGGGAAGCATTGGAGTCAACATGGGACAGCATCCCGGTGGAATACTTGACACCTTGTAGAGTCCATGCCCCAATGAAGTGAGGACCAAAAGGGTGTGCAACTCAATACTAGGACGGTGTTCCTAATGTTTTGTACACTCAGTGTATAGTGCACTACTAAAGTAGCACTGAAGTATAAAAATGGGAATAGTGTTCATTTGGGACACATCCTGAGGCTGCCAGTGTAATGGGTGGGGGCCAGAACACGTTGGCTGGACACTGGGTCACTATTCCCAGCCCTAGAGCCAGGAGAGTTGACTAATGGTAAAAGGAGATGGGACCAGGCGTATTGCGAAATGCTTCACCCCTGCTTGAAAGGCATCGTATGACATTTCAATTATGGACGGGCTCTTCCCATGTAAATTTCAATTTTCACAAGATTCAGTTTCGCTGGGCCTTAACCGCAATATATTTCTGTAAAACACAGTGGCAAATAATTGTCTATCATAAATAGATATAGTAACATGATTGAATAACACTTATAAGTGTATCAAACCAAAGTTCATTAAAACACTTGTCAATTAATATTTATTGTGAAACATAACTGAGAGATTTAATGCATAGGTTTCTGTATTAAGCAAACCATATACAAATTACTAAGGCCATAGATTACTTCCATAAAATATAATACATGTTTGCACAGTGTCTTCTGGACCTATACTTGTCTATACAAACTCTGATTAAATTAAATTAAAAACATTGATAATACCCTGAAGGAATGTTCTTACATTTACAGTACATTCAAATACAAAGACAAGGCATTGTTCTCTGAGAGAGAAATAAAATAAAAATAATCATGCATATCGCATATCCCCTCTTGTGATATAATGAATCCACTAGGCTAGTTTAGAATACCACTAGAATAATATCCTGTTAATGGTACCTGGGAACAGGCCATGTGGCCAGGGCCAGACTGTTCCACAAGGGTATGTGTGTCACAGAATACAGAGTGTGTGACTTTTTTTTATTTGTATATACACTACCGGTCAAAAGTTTTAGAACACCTACTCATTCAAGGGTTTTTCTTTATTTTTACTATTTTCTACATTGTAGAATAATAGTGAAGACATCAAAACTATGAAATAACACATATGGAATCATGTGCAAAGCTGTCATCAAGGCAAAGGGTGGCTATTTGAAGAATCTCAAATATAAAATATATTTTGATTTGTTTAACACTTTTCTGGTTACTACATGATTCCATATGTGTTATTTCATAGTTTTGATGTCTTCACTATTATTCTACAATGTAGAAAATAGTAAAAATAAAGAAAAACCCTTGAATGAGTAGGTGTTCTAAAACTTTTGACCAGTAGTGTAGTTTATTCTCCATTAGTCAGCACCTTTACAAATATTTTGGGGTGTGCCAGATCTATGTTTTGGCTGATACTGTGGCACATACCCCTAAGAAAAAGTTTGGCCTTGTGGTCCTGGCTGTTTGGCCTCATTATACAGGCTCTGGCTGATCAATAGGGTCTGGTTGGTGTCCTGATTGAGGTACAGTATATCCCAACCCTGTACTACTCCCACTACTATGCACCATCCAACGTCACCAAAGGGAAATCCTCTCTGACGTCACGTTACCACTCCTGACATAACCAGAACATTTCCCAGGGGGGCCCTGACCTATGCCTTAGTGTGAGTTATAAACAAACTAAATAAAAACGTTCGGTCCTATACACAATACCTAGGGTATCTATCCTGTAACCAGGATTACAACAGACTCTCTTTCTCTCTAATTTTTTTTCTACAAACTCTGTCCTCTGAAAGAACTGACCAGGTGAAAGGAGACAGCTGGCCTAATGATGAACTTTCACCTGTCAAGACTTTTCCATGGATGTTGTGTAGGCCTGTGTCTGTTTTAACTGTTTATTCCATGTCCCTGTTTTTGTTGTGGATTTTTTTAACGCATTGCATTTTCTGTACACAAAGTAAATTTCTGTGAACATTTAAATCTTTGTCATATAGCAGGCCCTCGACCAGAGCGACTTACAGTAATGCATTCATCTTAACAACAAGACATTAGGGTATATCTAATAATGTAATATAATATACAGTAATCAGTGCAGGTGAAGGAAAGCAGACAAGGAGGACAGATTTTTTTACAATTGAGAAACAACCATAGACGATGATCTATTAAAATCAGTCTCAATCTTGACGTCTAGTGAGGAGAAGAACATCCACCTATACAGAACCTGCTGAAAAGAAGGTCCTGTATAGATCTATGTTCAACCAGCAACTATCATATAATCACAATGATCACATTGTTTACACTATACAGTGTTAGCATCATCAGCTATTAACACTTAATTAAACTTTGAATTATAATTTGCAAGCTAGGCAGCAACTACAGTGCACCAATCTTTCAGCCAATAACCAACATAAAGGCCTTTCAAGGTCAAGATATCAGAATAATTCATGCAATCGACGACACCTAAGATAATATGGTCCTACTGAATAAAAATATATACAGCTAGAAATTGATATCTTGCCTTATCACACAACATGATTTACAAGCTTGCATTGGAGTTTGTCATAAAAGTGTTATTTTATGTATAGAATGTGTTGGTGACTACACATGAGTTAACGCAAACGTCTAGAAGATACTGAATTACCAAGGACTTGAGACTTGGTCCATAAAACCTTAGGACTTGCCTTGATTTGAGCTTACAATTCACAACTTGGGACTTGACTTGAGATTTGACCCTTTCTACATAACCTTTCTTGGACTTTAGGACTTGAAATTAACTTGTGACTTGAAATCAATGATTAGACAAAGATAGGTATATCTAAACATGAGTCATTGTTGCATATAGCTACAAAATATGACCAATGAGACTTGAGACTTACTCCAAATATAACTTGGGACTTGACTTTTCTTGGATCCTTTACTTGTGATTTACTTGACCAGCTTTACTACTTCCACTACTTTGCAGCGTCGATGCTGGCCATTTCCCCCCTCTGTCAGCTCAGGGGAACCAGATCTCAGCTGTTTAGTTCTCTCAGTGAACACTGAGCCCTTAAAAGCCGACTCACTCCCCCTGCCTGCCTGCGTAGCCTCCCAACTCAACACATGATGTCAAAATACTGTCCGGCTGAAAGGGCATCCGAGAATAGATATGTGGGTTGTGGCCTGGTTGGCATTGGGGTCCTGCACAGTGTTCATACATTCATACAATCCCAGTTCAGACATTTAAGGGGTCAGTATGCTGTCCTTCGGTTGATTTTGTTGTGCTTCTCTTCTGGGTCAGGGTTATTCCTGAGTGCTGTTGAGTGCTATTTTATATGAGACATCTATATATGTCAGGGTTATTCCATGATTGTGGCATTACAAATCCTGCAAAAAGCAAGAAGGGAATAGTAAATCAATGAAGTACTGTAAAGACCAGCTAAAGCTATGTTTAAACTGTCAATGTACTGTAAAACCAGTACAGTTACTGTAAAACCCATTAAAGCTATTTTAAACTGGCTTTTGTAATGAGACCAGTTACAGTAAGACAACTTAAATATTTTTTAAACTGGCCAGTTACTGTAAAACCAGTAGTTACTGTAAGACCAGTACAGTTATTTTAAGACCAGTACAGTTACTGTAAAACCAGTACAGTTACTGTAAGACCAGTTAAATCTATTTAAACAGGTTTTTGTAGTGAGAGTTTGCTTGTTGACCCAGCCTGGTCTGATACACTAGACGTAACATAGTAAAATCCGGGACACAAAAATTTGTATGATATGTTACATTTACATTTACATTTTAGTCATTTAGCAGACGCTCTTATCCAGAGCGACTTACAGTTAGTGAGTGCATACATTATTTTAATGTTATTTTTTTCATACTGGCTCCCCGTGTTACATTTGGTATGGTTACATAGAAGGTTACTTAAGGCAACAAAATGAAAGTAGGGTTGTTAGTCGGGGTGGATGGGTAGACGTATAACACGAACATCTAGCAACCCAAAGGTTGTGTGTTCGAATCTCATCACAGACAATTATAGCTAATCTGCAACTACTTACTACTTTGCAACTACTTAGGTAAAAATTAGGGTTAGCTAACACGCTAACTCCTCACCCTAACCTTAACCCCTAGCCTAGCTAATGTTAGCCACCTAGCTAATTTTAGCGTTAGCCACCTAGCTAATGTTAGCGACAACAAATTGGAATTTGTAACACATCATACTTTTTGCAAATTCGTAACATATTGTACAAATTGCAATTCGTAACATATCATATGAAATGGATGATGGACATCCACAAATGAATACATACCATTCGAAACGTAACCTATCATACTAATTGGGAGTGTCCTGGATTTACGTTTATTTATTGACCAGACATCTTACCTGTGACATGAGCCCACTTCTAGCCCAGCTGCTGACCTGCATACAGACATAAACACCATATTTGTATTTGTATTTATTAGGGATCCCCATTAGTTCCTGCCAAGGCAGCAGCTACTCTTCCTTGGGTCCAAACACATTAAGGCACTTGCACCACACATAAAACAGTACATCATATAACATTATTACAGCACTACATATTTACAATCCAAAATGTATAATACCACCATACAATAATATTACACGCATGACTGTAAGTCGCTTTGGATAAAAGCGTCTGCTAAATGGCATATTATTATATTATTATTACAATGTATGTGTGTGTAGAGTGCGTGTGCTAGTGTGTGTGTGCGCGTATGCATGTGTGAATATCACACTCATGTTGGACATAGGAAAAACATTTCCTTGGCTGCAACCTATCTAGATTAATGACAGAATGTACGGTACTTAAAAAGTATTATTAGATTGGTTAAAGTTTTTTTTTACGGTATGTGTTGCAGAGTTTGTCAGGGTTATGCAGGGTAGTGCAATGGTTGTAATGCATACTTTGCTCCAGATTCAAAGTTCAAAGGGCAGCAATGATTTAGCAACAAGTTGCATACAACTTGTTTGTGAATAATATGACAGTTATAAACCATAGTTTAAACAAGTTAACCATATCATCTATAGTTTAGATAATGATAAAAGGGAGGGACACTCATAGAAATCAAGGTTATATCTCATATACAATAGCACTCAGGTCAAATATCACATGAGCACTGTTTTCTCATTGAGAAAATCATATATTCACAAAAAAGCATTGTTATAAAACCATTTGTATTTCTCTGTTGTACTCATTCTGCTGTTTAAAGACTTGAGCCACTGAAAGGATCCTACAGCAGACCAAATGTCAGACAATCACTCACTGGTGTGCTCTAACATTCAATTTCACTATCACTGGGCGCACTAACACTATTAATAGGAGCACTAACACTATCAATGGAAGCACTATAACTAAATGGTGGCGCATGTTGGGTATTTCTTTACAAAAGAAGCAACAGTCAAAATTCCTCACTTCATGTTAGCCTAGGCAAGCATACAGTTGTCTTTCAGCCTGAATATGTCTGGTTCAAGAGGCAGTCACAGAGGATGGGAGGATGGGGGTGCCATTTTTTTTTAAACGCCCGAAAGGAGACAATGTATCGGGAGCACTACAGGTATCCCAAAAAAACATCCACCATTGCTCTGGAGTGGGGAATCAGAAATCAGAAAAACAGGAAAAATCCAACAAAAGATTGTAAAATTGTTTGAAGAGTCGAAGTTCCAGGCACTCCAGATGGGTTTTAAAGTTAAAAAGCCTTTATCTACAGGGCATAGAGGATTGGACACTGTTCTGCACATTATTCCTGCATTTCTGCAGTTCCAACATGCAGTCATCCATTAAATATCAATGTGAATGGCAATGCAGAATGGTCCTACAGCTCTGTTCTTGCAACCATGTAAATGCTTGTCACCAAAAACATGCCTCTGTAACGTAATCAATGCATGCAAAAACATGCATTGATTAGGCTACATGTCAGTTATTGGCTATGAACCAAAAGATTGTCACCACAAATATTGTATTATCATTAATGATTTGTGTATGTGTACAGGTGTATGATGTATGGTGGGGTGGTTGCAGCAAAACATACAAACTTGAGTCTATGTGTTGTCCAATGCATTCCGCACCGTTATTCACCCGCTTTTCGAGAAAAGGGGTTGATACCAGTAGACGCAGGCTGGGTAGGAAAATTGGCTGCAGGGATGTTGGTAGTGGGCGGGGGTGGGAAAGAGAATAGGGAAGTGGGAGGCGTCTCCTGAGGAAATACACATACATTATGTTACATTATCGCCCAAGACCCACTGACCTACTATTGCACAATGATGTAACCGACGAATACATACCGAGGGGCACTAAGGATACAGATGTAGGATCTTAATTTGACAAGTATTGCCTTAGCAAAATAATCCTGCAGCAACAGTATTCGAACGTTAGTCCATAATGTTGCTTGATCGGTGATTAGGCTATTAGCTGGACAAAAGTAGGCTACATGAAAAGTGCAATACTGCTAATATAACCTGTGTTATTGCGGATTTTCGATGAATTTATGGAAATCACAAAGCTCATCTGGAACAAAAGAGTGATCAAATGAAGATCCTACAGCTGTACTAAGGGGTCATCACTCGGAAAGTCAACTACCTTACATTGAATTCATTTTACGGCACTAGGACGCGTTAGGTTTGCTTATCTCTCAGAACCTCCATTTAAAGGGGCATACATAGACTGATATGACTGGGATTGTCAATAGCTTCTCCGTGGTGAGTTTTGAGAGTTTACCGTCTTTGACACAAGGAAAGCTACTTTTGTTTCTGATTATGTAATCATGTATTTAGGCTGTTTCTGAAAAGCTTTACTTTGACAATTGGAAGGCTATATTTTGCATTGATAATTTACAACAATTTATCAGCCAGTTAGTCTCAAACATTTTGAAATCACTTAATAACAAAAAACAATACAATAATTTGAATTACTTGTGACTTGACTTATTGGCATATTTAGAGCAACTTTTAAAAAAAGATATGTTTTAATCTAACTTGCATGATACAATGCTCTCAGGAAAGTAGTAGTTAAACCTCTACCATTTATGATACATATGGTTAATATGCATTGTATCATTGTAGCTTATGCTTTATCATTGTAGCTTATGGATCATAGCTGTACAATTCAGATGCTATGGACAACAAAATAGCTAAACTACAGAAACAGTATTTATGCAGAATGTGTTGCAAACATTGCCATAGAACTGGAAAGAGTTGGTTGACCGACAGCAAATACCATACCTTACTTAGAGCTAGTGGTTGACCTCCATTAAAAAGGTTCAATGGGTCTACATTCAAACTAAACATCATCACCACCTCCAATGGGTCTTATGAGAAGTACAAGGAGGTCAAATGCTCTGAATATCATAATAATAATAATAATAATAATAGCCAAAACTGTCGGCCTTAGTGGTTAATTTGAAGAATCCTTTTAATTTTAAAATATTGTTTTCAACTAAGTTTATAATTTTCTTTCCCATCATCATCAAAATGTTATTATGTCTATCGACATAATTTGTTGGACGGTAAACTACAAAACCTAAACTTGAGATCACTGACTTGAAAGTGCATGCTGTTATGTCCCCCATCTAACAGCTAGGTAAGAGTTAAGTAGGTCTGCTTGACCCTTACCATAGTGGGAACTGGGTCAGCTGAGTCGGCATCCTGAGGCGCCTCACTTTGCTCCTCTTTGGGTTTGTGTTTGAACCAGCTGCTAAACCACCCTGACTTGGTGCTCTGATCAGACACAGACACAGACACACACAGAGAGAGAGAGAATGAGAGAGAGAGATGGAGACACAGAGAGACACACAGACAGAGAGAGACACAGAGAGAGAGAGAGAGTGAGAGATGGAGACACACAGAGAGAGAGAGAGAGAGAGAGAGAGAGAGAGAGAGAGAGAGAGAGAGAGAGAGAGAGAGAGAGAGTCTTATTAAAACAAAACTCTGGTTCTTATCTGATGCTGTCGAGATGATGACAGGCTTCAGGCTCCGCCCACCTGTTTTGGTTGGATTTTGTCCGGCTCTGAGGCCTTGCCCTCCTGCGTGATGGTTGCCTGGTGCCCTCCCTGCTGCCATGCCTGCTGACCTCCATAACCATACTCCTGGCCATACTGCTGACTATACTCTGCCACCGGCATCATGCCAGCATTCACATGGACCCCTATCTGCATAGGACAGACAGATATACAGACTGTAATTTGACATGTCCACTTATTTGTATGCCCCAATAGGGGGTATGTTTGTGTATATACATCTAATGTATGTTTGGTAGCCAATAAAACTCTCCTGAGGACTCACCATGCCTGGGCCAGCAGATGGATCACCCCCTAGAACAATACAATGAAATCAAAGCATGAGGTCCTCATATCACAGTTAACAACAGAAACATGTAAGAAGATTCACAAAATGAGTAAAGAGGAGTGAAATTAAATGAGCATGTTTCATTTTAACCACCAGAAACAGGGTTGAATCATTAGTATGTTTGATCAATCAAAACCAGAGCCCTCATCCGTTGTCTCACCTTCCTTTTCTAAAGGAGGACAGTCCAGTGTAGGATGCTGAGATGAAGTCTGAGGCTGAAGCTGGGCAGTGTCTGTGTAGTGGTAACTGTAGTGGCCTCCCACCACTAGGGGCACTGCAGGCTGAGCGTTAGAAGCCATAACTGGCAGAGGAGGCTGGGTGTTGATCTGCTGTGCCTGCACGTGCTGTTGTTGTTGCTCTTCTGCTGCTTTGTGGTAGAATAATTCAGCATCCGGTCCCTGGTCATCTCCCCTCACAGAAAGGTCACCGGTGTCCGATTCTACAGCGAAACCAATGGAGTGAAGACAAACATTACAACACTGGAGTGCGTTCCAAATGGCACCCCATTCCCTATCAAATGCACTACTTTTGACCAGGGACATGGTTCTAACACTGTGCAACTGGTTGATAGGACGAGCCCTCTGATGAGTCATCATGCAACTCTGATACATGAGACACTACGCCCAGGTGGAATAAGAGGGTACCACACCATACAGACACAGAGCAGAGAAATACTGTATGTCTGTTCAGCTTATATGTGGCACAAATGTTGGCCCTACATCACCCAAGTGGATGAGGTGAGTTCCCCCTTACTATGTAAACGCTTTTGATCATCTGGAAAAGTGCTATATGAGTCCAATAAATTGTTATTAATTGTCCATTGAAATAATGATCTGGGACTGTAGGTTTACCTGAATACACTCTGCTCTCCTCATGGGCCAATGCACTCCCTTCTGCTGGTGACTGGTATGTATCACTACAACCATTGCTCCCCATCTAAGTAAATACATATGTTTTAACCATAGCATCATAATGTGTAGAGAATGTTTTGGAAGAGACAAAAAATACACAATTAAGATCATAAGGGTCTGGTATTGTTTGAACTATATCATTTGAATGGTACGAAGGGGTTATAATGTAGTAATAACAATGTTACCAGTGTCTATGTAAGGTCAACCATTGTGCTGACTGTGGCAAGTTAAAAACCTGAGTCTAGTCTTGCCAGCTGGACTATAGTAAATACGTAATCATCATCTCCAACACAAACAGAGGAACATGTGAAAATGTGACGAGAGAGAGAGAGAGAGAGAGAGAGAGAGAGAGAGAGAGAGAGAGAGAGAGAGAGAGAGAGAGAGAGAGAGAGAGAGAGGACGGGTAAAATTATGATGCATTGTGGTGTGGTCACCTGTATTCCCTGCTGTCTGTATCTCAGCTGCTTTAGCCAGTCAGGCTCCTGTCCAGGCCTGTTGTCAGCTGTGTCACTGAGCTGTCCCATTCCCTCACACTGCTTCAGCCGCTCTGCCAGCTGGGAGGAGAGGACACACACACAGGGAAAGTGCTGAGCAAACACACACACACACCGCTAGTGTTTTTAAGGCACTCCTTTACAGTAGATTAGTGCCTAATCTGGTACCCCCTGGAACAGGTCCTTCCTGTCCATGTAATGGTTTCATTATGACCTAAAAGGGAAAACTGATCCTAGATCAGCATTCCTACTCTGAGACGCTTTATGAATACAGGCCCTGAAGTGATTGGATACTAGGAATGCAATATGGCATAAAATGAGTGTATGATACATACAGTACATGTCAGAGTACGCTACTTATATAAGTTCTCCCTGCAGACTGTGTTTAGCGTATGTATGGAAGTGCATAGATAGGTGTGCATGAATGTATCATGACTTTACATTTTAGTCATTTAGCAGACGCTCTTATCCAGAGCAATTAGGGTTAAGTGCCTTGCTCAAGGGCACACAGGCAGATTTTTCACCTAGTCAGTTCAGGGATTCGAACCAGCTACCGTTCGGTTACTGGCCCAACGCTCTTAACCGCTAGTCTACCTAGCGCCGAAGTGCTACATATGATGTGTATATGTCAGAGTATCATGATAAAGTGCTCTACCTTGATAAGCTCTCCCAGCAGCACCATGCTGGGCTCCTGCAGTCTGAGTAAAGACATCCCTATCACCTCACAGTAGTGGAAGGCCTGGGACGCCAGCCCCGCATCCAGCAGACGACACGCATACAGGAACTTATACACCTGGGAATGACACAACAGGTTGTAACAAGACAACAACACAACAGCACAACCTACAGTAGCCACATGGAAAAAGCTAAACATCATTTCACTGTATCCTGGCCTAGAGAAAGCTTAATAGCAAAATACTGATGGAATCACAACTCTGTATTGACTTATGAGTTCCAAATCTGGCAAATTATGGACAAATCATACTAGTCATAAAAAACACAAAAAATGAATATTAACTACCTGGAAAGGGGGGATACAGAAGAATTTATCTCCAAGTCTCTGGCAGTACTCAAATAACTCTGTGCACCGAATGGCAGAATTCTGAGCAAACTCTTTGAATGGGAGACTGTGGGGGAGGAAAACACATTCAGTTCTTAGCAGACGTTGTGTGACATAGTTTCTCACATCATTTTTAAACATAAAAAAGTTACCATTGGGACTACTACTACTACTTGCTACCTACTAGCTTCCCGACTAAGTCTTAAGAAGGCTTAAGTAACTGTCCAGTAAAAATCTAACTTTTAAAAGTTAATATTCTGTTAACTCATACCCAAATAATGTTGTTGACTTGTCCTATACTCGTATTTTTGGCCAAAGCATCCATTGGAGAAAATAAACACTTAAAAAACTCCACTTTAAACTTGTATCGCAACAAGACCGTTTAATAAAATGCTTGCTATTTCCTCATAGAACATGATGTCATGTTGGCTCATTGGCTGAGCTGGCCAATCAGCGGCCTACTTGCATGAATATTTTTAAGAACCTGTATACACCCACACCATTCTGTTGTTAGGGTACGCCCACACCATTCCAACACAGAAAAGCTGCTTTTTAACATACCTAATTAAAAACATTTGGAAGGGAAACTATTTCACTCATATTTTAATTAATTATATGTAATATTTCATAGAAATATGGAAACACTGGACAGTTACTTTAAAAGGCGTTTCTAGCTCAATATCAAATAATTTCTGGGTAACAATTAACTACCTTACTGTGATTGTTTTCAAATTAAAATGGTAAAAAAGAAACTAGGGCAAAAACCAAAACGTGCACCCAGGGGGGGCCCCAGGACCGAGTTTGGGAAACCCTGTATTAACTGATGTCACCAGGAAGGCCAAAACTCCATCCCACCAAAACAGGCTGGAATTTCAAGTGGCCTTTTCAAACAGCTTACACTAAAAGGGCATTAACATAATTTTACAATTTCACAGTATTATTCCAACCTCATAGTGTGGAAATATATATAAAACACAGGAAAATCACGTTTTTGACTGTGCTGGGCCTTTAAGTAGGACTTAGTGGTTTTCATACCAGTCATGCTACGATAATAGCAGCATTATGTTGTGGCATTAGTTACCGCAATCAAGAGCTATTACTTTCATGCCCATAGGAGCATCCACCCTCACATCGGCACCTCCATCGTGTGTACCCCTCAGAAATGGGTGCATGACATCCCTGTTCTGCAAGACATTTTGCTGTGCTGTTCTACAGTGAGTCCCAGAGGACATTCCCCCCTCGTTAGGAAGATATAATAGTGAAAGAGGGGATCACCACCCAGAAAGTTGACAAGTGAAAGGAGCGTTAACAGAATCTGGGTCATATTACAGCTGAGCTCACCTGTTGCAGTTGCCCAGAAGCACCAGTCTCTCTGTCTTGGCTGTGTAGACGCCAAAAGGAGCGTAAGCCGTCAGATAGCAGATATGAGCAGCATGTGACAGCCCTCTGGAGGCTGGGGAGAGACAACACTAAGGTTATGTAACAAATGGCACCCTATTTCCTATATAGTGCACTATGGTACCATTTGGGACTCAGACAAAACCTTTCTGAGGAGAATAGAAACACAGCCACTACAATCCAGTAGAAATGTGTGTGTGTGTGTGTGGGGGGTAACGGTATATGAATACGTAACGGTATATGAATACGTAACGGTATATGAATATGTAACGGTATATGAATATGTAACGCTATATTAATATGTAACGGTATATGAATATGTAACACTGCGCTGTGTGCGGAGTATGTTGACAACCCAGACACCTATCATCAGATCATGTAAGTGAGGATGTGGGTTTTGCCCACAGAACTGCAAACAACCTGCGTGAGGTCCATAAATCTGCAATAGAGACATACAAATGATCTGCCCAGAGACCAGGCATTCTTCCGTCCTCCCCCTGTCCCTATCCCTCACCCCAAGCTTCACTCCTCATCCCTGCAGTCTCCCCCTATTCCTTACCCCCCCGCCCCCTCATCCTCCTCCCCATCCCACTATCCCTGCCTGCCAGACACAGAACGATGACAATGAGCCGAGATGTTGTGAGAAAATAATAGTGAATTATCTCAAAAATCACTGTAATGTCTCAAGGATAATGTTTCTCCATGCGCTTACCTGTTCAACACAGTGGTATAGGACCTGTTGTCCATCTTGCTGGCCAGGAACAGTATGAAAAATGTATGCACTCACTAACTGTAAGTCGCTCTGGATAAGTGCGTCTGCTAAATGACTAAAATGTAAAAATGTAAATGAACAGGGGGGTGTGTGTGTGTGTGTGTGTGCGTGCGTGCGTGTATACCAAGCGTGTCTCCCATGGTAATAATGCTCTTCTGGTGCGTGATAGGATCTCCCGTCTCATTGGACAGCATGACGGCCAGGTGAGGCTCCCAGTCTTTCCATTTGTCACTTCCACAACACTGAGGACACACACACACACACACTGTCAGTCTATTACCAGATTGTTATATTACAATTTGGTGCAACATACATGTACTGTACATTGTTAGCATAATTACCAACTACAGTACAATGAACACAACAGCCACTGAAAGCATGAACTGGTCAACTACAGTAAATGTGCCAAGACCAGCACCAATTACACAAGGAAGGAAGGGCACAATAGAATAGACAACTATTGTACTGTGGTATGTTTATGTATTTATTAAGCATTGTTTTACCGTGGAAACAGCAGGGATCCTCCCAGAGAGCATCTGAAACAGGGTCTGTAGGGGGTCGCTGGGAGCTAGCTGGCCTGTAAACCTGCCATAGAGATGACCACGCCATGGAAAAACTGAATATGTAATATTCAATATTTATATGTAATAGATATGAATATGTAAGGTCACTGTACATAGAAAGAATCCCGCCCCTGCACAGTTCCTGTCACTGAGTGCTGCAAATAGAACCACCCACGTCATGGAAATTCAAAATACTGAATATGTAATGTGATATTAATATGTAATAGATATGAACATGTAAGGCCATACTGTACATGGAAAAATCCACCCCTGTTCAGGGTAACAGAAATAGAAACGCTTATGTTTTTTGTTTATAAAAAAAAAAGAAGTAATTTAATATTACAAAAAAGAAATACCTACCGAAATACTGAATATGTAATGGTATATGAATATGTAACGGTATATGAATACGTAACGGTATATGAATACGTAACGGTATATGAATATGTAACTGTATATGACTATGTAACTGTATATGAATACGTAACGGTATATGAATACGTAACGGTATATGAATATGTAACGGTATATGAATATGTAACGGTATATTACTATGTAACGGTATATGAATACGTAACGGTATATGAATACGTAACAGCATATGAATATGTAACGCTATATTAATATGTAACACTGCGCTGTGTGCTGAGTATGTTGACAACCCCGACACCTATCATCAGATCATGTAAGTGAGGATGTGGGTTTTGCCCACAGAACTGCAAACAACCTGCGTGAGGTCCATAAATCTGCAATAGAGACAGACCAATGATCTGCCCAGAGACCAGGCATTCCTCAGTCCTCCCCCTGTCCCTATCCCTCACCCCAAGCTTCACTCCTCATCCCTGCAGTCTCCCCCTATTCCTTACCCCCCCCGCCCCCTCATCCTCCTCCCCATCCCACTATCCCTCCCTGCCAGACACAGAACGATGACAATGAGCCGAGATGTTGTGAGAAAATGGATTATGACAAAAAAACTATTACCAATAACATTATATCACTTTTGGGTTTATTCAAATGTAGTCTGTAAGATGTGTTGTTTTTATACAGTCTATAGATACCTGTAGTTCTCCTTTACAAATCACTGACCTTGAATCAAT
This sequence comes from Coregonus clupeaformis, assembly GCF_020615455.1. NCBI lineage: Eukaryota > Metazoa > Chordata > Actinopteri > Salmoniformes > Salmonidae > Coregonus > Coregonus clupeaformis. Next base: position 35,020,691 of record NC_059211.1, read on the forward strand.
AGTGTATTATCTCTAAAATCACTGTAATGTCTCAAAGATAATGTTTCTCATGCGCTTACCTGTTCAACACAGTGGTATAGGACCTGTTGTCCATCTTGCTGGCCAGGAACAGGGCGTGGCCCCACAGTCCCCTCTTCATGGCCAACTCCAGGGCCTCCTGTGAAAGAACCATAATGGAGGTGTGGAGGAGACGTGAGTGAAGGGTGGAGGAACCGTGGGGGAGGCATAGGGGAGGTTTGGGGGATGCATGAGGAGGTTTAGGGAGGGGTGAAGGTACAGTTGGGGAAGCGTCGGGGATGCATGGGGTAGGTGGAGGGGGAGACGGGGGGGGGGGGGGGCACTAGCAGATGGAGATCTGTGAAACTCAAACATTATGCCTGAAGTATCTGGAGGAGACATGAGGTGTGGGGGAGGAGTGGGGGAGTTATGGGAGAGGCATAGGCAGGGGTGAAGGTGGTGTGAAAGAACACAGGGTCAGGGGTCAGTGTTGGAGGAGTAAGAGGATAGCCCTGGTGTAACATTAGTCAGACAGCTATCACTATGCTGTCTCCATGGTGTTAATCATAGACACTATCTATTAATCTCAGAATAAATAGGAGATTACTTTACCATTTTAAAATATATTATTATATGTTGTTCAAGAGATCACCCTGACCTTCTTCCGTCCAGCCAGGAGAAGCTTGGTGTATCCCTGCATGTCCTTCTCTGTGGACTCAGGCGTACAGACACTAGTGGCTGTCCCTGTCAGCAGATCTGCTCCATCCAAGGGGTCTGTCTCAGGACTAGGGCCCTCACTCAGGTCTATGAGGGTGGTTTAAAAAGTGAAAAAAGGCCAGGACTCACTTGGATATAATTTGCAATTATTTACAAGCTTTATTTGATGTATTTTTAACTCATAGCAACATGTCCAATAGATAAAAAACAACATGTCTTCCTCAGTATGTGTGGTGTAGAGTCCTTTACCTATATATGCCATTTAGCAGACGCTTAAAAAAAACTATTACCTATGAGTGTAGGGGCCTCTGATTCACTGCCCCCTGAACCACCATGGCCCTGAGAGTTCCTCATCAGCAGCTCTGCTATGTCTGAACCAACGATACGCTGAATGAATCCAGGGAGATAAAAAGATAGGGTAATGTTAGAATGAGTATGTGGGTGGGCGTTTAGTTTACTTTTGGACCATCTTGGCCAACTTGTGATATTTCAAGAGTGCTAAGACAAAAATAGTTTTACCTACTGTAAGAGTGTGAGGAGATATATAGTACACCTACTGTAAGAGTGTGAGGAGATATATAGTACACCTACTGTAAGAGTGTGAGGAGATATATAGTACACCTACTCCATTCTGTCTGCACAGCAGTACCAGTAGATTCCAAAGGAGGGCGGCAGAGCCCTTGTCTTGTAGCTTTTCATCTTTCATGCAGGCTTCTGCCATCTGGTGGGCAAAAGAGATGGCATCTACTTTGTGCAGGTCTTCCCTTTGAAGGAGTTGAAAAAATGCCCGTTGAGAGAAATACACACATAATACTAATAGCCACCATTATAACAGTAAACATTCATGTTTTCAATGCATTTTGTGTGCCTGTTTTTACTCTCTCTAGAACAGTTTTGTTGGGAGTGGTTATTTGGTCAGTGTCTCCTATTTTGCATGCATGGACAATACATCATCACATACTGAGTAGCATGGATGTTTGGATATTGTGTTTAAGAGTGTAAAATACCTAGCCAGCGGTCCAGGAAATTCTCTCATGTCCTGCTGCTCCTGTGTTTCCCCCAGAATGATCTGCAGACAGAACAGACAGACAGCCTCTCAGTAACACATTAACAGAAACTTCTCACACACCAGCTCAATACTGATAAAAACAGCTTAACAGTTCCTCCAAACCGAAACTAATCTCCCAGTAATGTAGCCCTTCCTTGATGCCTACTCTATTCATTATATGATTGTGACCTCTTCCTAGAACCTGCTAGTTCACCACAACAATTCTGCCATGTAGTTGAAGTCGGAAGTTTACATACACCTTAGCCAAATACATTTCAACTCAGTTTTTCACAATTCCTGACATTTAATCCTAGTAAAGATTCCCTATCTTAGGTCAGTTAGGATCACCACTTTATTTTAAGAATGTGAAATGTCAGAATAATAGTAGATAGAATGATTTATTTAAGCTTTTCTTTCTTTCTTCACATTCCCAGTGGGTCAGAAGTTTACATACCCTCAATTAGTATTTGGTAGCATTGCCTTTAAATTGTTTAGCTTGGGTCAAACGTTTCGGGTAGCCTTCCACAAGCTTCCCACAATAAGTTGGGTGAATTTTGGCCCATTCCTCCTGACAGAGCTAGTGTAACTGAGTCAGGTTTGTAGGCCTCCTTGCTCCCACACACTTTTTCAGTTCTGCCCACACATTTTCTATAGGATTGAGGTCAGGGCTTTGTGATGGCCACTCCAATACCTTGACTTTGTTGTCCTTAAGCCATTTTGCCACAACTATGGAAGTATGCTTGGGGTCATTGTCCATTTGGAAGACCCATTTGCGACCAAGCTTTAACTTCCTGACTGATGTCTTGAGATGTTGCTTCAATATATCCACATATTTTTCCTTCCTCATGATGCCATCTATTTTGTGAAGTGCACCAGTCCCTCCTGCAGCAAAGCACCCCCACAGCATGATGCTGCCACCCCCGTGCTTCACGGTTGGGATGGTGTTCTTCGGCTTGCAAGCCACCCCGTTTTTCCTCCAAACATAACGATGGACATTATGGCCAAACAGTTCTATTTTTGTTTCATCAGACCAGAGGACATTTCTCCAAAAAGTACAATCTTTGTCCCCATGTGCAGTTGCAAACCGTAGTCTGGCTTTTTTATGGCAGTTTTGGAGCAGTGGCTTCTTCCTTGCTGAGCGGCCTTTCAGGTTATGTCGATATAGGACTCGTCTTACTGTGGATATAGATAATGTTGTACCTGTTTCCTCCAGCATCTTCACAAGGTCCTTTGCTGTAGTTCTGGGATTGATTTGCACTTTTCGCACCAAAGTACGTTCATCTCTAGGAGACAACGCGTCTCCTTCCTGAGCGGTATGGCGGCTGCGTGATGGTGTTTATACTTGCGTATTATTGTTTGTACAGATGAGCGTGGTACCTTCAGGCATTTGGAAATTGCTCCTAAGGATGAACCAGACTTGTGGAGGTCTACAATTTTTTTCTGAGGTCTTGGCTGATTTCTTTTGATTTTCCCATGATGTCAAGCAAAGAGGCACTGGGTTTGAAGGTAGGCCTTGAAATACATCCACAGGTACACCTCCAATTGACTCAAATGATGTCAATTAGCCTATCAGAAGCTTCTAAAGCCAAGACATCATTTTCTGGAATTGTCCAAGCTGTTTAAAGGCACAGTCAACTTAGTGTATGTAAACTTCTGACCCACTGAAATTGTGATACAATGAATTATACGTTATTTGTGTCATGCACAAAGTAGATGTCCTAACCGACTTCCCAAAACTATAGTTTGTTAACAAGAAATTTGTGGAGTGGTTAAAAAAATGAGTTTTAATGACTCCAACCTAAGTGTATGTAAACTTTTGACTTCAACTGTATATCCTACTATTCTCCGTACTGATTCTGTCCTGCTCCTTTAACCTAGAACTGTACCTCCAGACTGTGTAGTTCCACCTTCCCTGGGTCTCCCTGCATGGCCAGACCAGGACTAATCCGGATCAACTGTCCGGCTGGACCAAAGCTGACCAGAGCATGGGGCAAAGTGTATTTCAGAGGGGCAGTCGCCTGGGGAATTGCTGCATGCTCTAAGGAGAGAACATGCATTATTATCATTAATAATATTATCACCTTCATGGGAGATATTCATTGTGCTGTAATGAGTGTTCATTAGACTTGAGGATGGACAGTTAGCCTCATCGTGCTCCTTTGTTATTAGTGGAATACAACCAACCCTACAGAGAACAGCATGACCCCTGTTTCTAAGAGACAGACCTATATGTAACTCAATTATTACCTGTGTCTGCTGTGCTCCAGGTGGGTTGTGGGGCAGGGTCAGTCTGTTCAGCACCGTTGATGTACTGGCTCAACTCATAGCTACTGGAGGACAGGCCTGAGGCCTTGGAGATGACCAGAGCCCCAGCGGCATAAGAGCAGGCCTGGAGGACAAGACCAGTCAAACCAAGATAGGAGAATGGGCAGGGATGGAGAACATCATACAACCAAGTTCCCAAAGTAAGTATTCACCAAAGTGGGCAAACAGCAACACAGATCTGTATCTTTGTCATAAGAAATTAATATCATTTATTAATCATAATATTTAGATGTTTACATCTCCACCAGCCTCCTCATTCTCTTTAGAACGATCTTCATCAGAGCCTCTGAAGTCATGCTGAGAGCTGGCTCTTCGCTGGTCATACCTGAAAAATAATTAGAAGAAGAAGAAGAAATAGGGTTGAATTCATGCCCTTCAATGAAAGAAATATCATGAATGTCACGTCTTTCTGTCTAACCTTTGTTGTTCTGGGTAGCCACTGCCAGTCTGGTCCTGCTCATATCTCCTCTCCTGATACGGGTCAGATCTCCATTGTTCCTGGGGAGCCCATTGACCTGCATCTGGATCATATCAATTACAGAGAATTGTATCAATCATGTTGCTTACTTGCACATAGTTATTGTTTAGTTTTGCTTCTTTACACATGAATTACCTTTGTACTGTGGTGCATATGTTGAAATAAAATAAAATAAAATGTTATTGGTTGCGTACACATATTTTGCTAATGTTATCGCAGGTGCAGCGAAGTGCTTATGTTTCTAGCTCACCTAACAATACAAAACAATACACACAAATCCCATCAAATCAAAGAAAGGAATGAAGAAATATCAGAACGAGCAATGTCAGAGTCCGAAATATAAATATATATGTATATGATTGTGTGTATAGACAGTATGGACAGTATATGAATAGAAAAGGTGTGTACAGCAGTAGTTATATAGGATGAGCCTTGACTGGAATACAGTATATACATATGAAGTGGGTAAAACAGTATGTAAACATTATTAAAGTGACCAGTGTCCAATGACTATGTACATAGGGCAGCAGTCTCTAAGGTGCAGGGTAGAGTACCGGGTGGTAGCCGGCTAGTAACAGTGACTAAGTTCAGGGCAGGGTCCTGGGCAGAGGCCGGCTAGTGGTGACTATTTAACAGTCTGATGGCCTGGAGATAGAAGCAGTTTTTCAGTCTCTCGTTCCCAGCTTTGATGCACCTGTACTGTCTCCGCCTTCTAGATGGTAGCGGTGTGAACACACCGTGGCTGAGGTCCTTGATGATCTTCTTGGCCTTCCTGTGACACCGGGTGCTGTAGATGTCGTGGAGGGCAGGCACTGTGCCCCCAGTGATATGTTGGGCTGACCGCACCACCCTCTGGAGAGCCCTGCGGTTGCGGACGGTGCAATTGCAGTACCAGGCGGTGATACAGCCCGACAGGATGCTCTCAATGGTGCATCTGTAGAAGTTTGTGAGGGTCCTAGTGGAAGAGGCAATGTTGTGCCTTCTTAACCACACTGTCTGTGTGGATAGACCATTTCAGGTGGTCAATGATGTGCACGCAGAGGAACTTGAAGCTTTTCATCCTCTCCACTGCAGCCCTGTGCTCTCTCTGCTGTCTCCTGAAGACCACAATCAGCTCCTTCGTTTGTTGACGTTGAGGTTATTTTCCTGGCCCTCACCTCCTCCATCTCATTGTTGTTGGTAATCAGGCCTACTACTGTTGTGTCGTCTGCAAACTTGATGATTGAGTTGGAGACATGCGTGGCCACGCAGTCATGGGTGAACAAGGAGTACAGGAGGGGGCTTAGCGCGCACCCTTGTGGGGCCCCCGTGTTGAGGATCAGCGTAGCGGAGGTGATGTTGCCTACCTTCACCACCTGGGGTCTGCCCAGGACCCAGTTGCACAGGGCGGGGTTCAAACCCAGGGCCCCGTGCTTATTGATGAGCTTGGAAGGCACTATGGTGTTGAAGGCTGAGCTTTAGTCAATTAACTGCATTCTTACATAGGTATTCCTCTTGTCCAGATGGGATAGGGCAGCATGCAGTGCAATGGCGCCATCCATGGATCTGTTGGGGCGGTATGCAAATTGTAGTGGTTCTAGTGTGTCGGGTAAGTGATATGATCCTTATCTAGCCTCTCAAAGCACTTCATGATGACAGAAGTGAGTGCTACGGGGTGTTAGTAATTTAATTAATTTACCTTCCCCAGCTTGCTAAGCAAATTTTTTACATTTACCTTTATGTCATTTAGCAGACAGCCTTATCCAGAGCAACTAGGGGTAAGGTTACACCTGGTCAGGTCAGGGGTTCGAACCAGCAAACTTTCAGTTACTGTTCCAACGTTCTTAACCGCTAGGCTACCTGCCGCCATTTTTATAACTCTGATAATAGCTTAAGTTGCTTTGCAAGCAGGAGTGCAATACTTGTGTAATATAATGCATCACTGTAATCCACTGATAACAATATGTCAGTACCTGGGTAATGTCCTTTGTAATAGCCCTGGTCATAGTAGCCATAGTCCTGACTATGGTCCCAGTAAATCTGGGGTGGGTAGTCATATGCTTGCCTGTAAACAATAAGATCATATAAAGATATCATAGATCCATTTCTGATCATATAAAGATACATTATTTATTAAAAACTGTATCTTAGGGTCCACATAATAAATAGCTGGCATTTCACAAGTGTCACCACCAAACCACAATCAATAATACTGAGAGATACAGTAGTTTAACCTTTTCCTCAATGAATAGTGGATAGTTACAGTTACAGTCAGTTTCTTTCTTTTTTATATACTTTATTTGTACGTTTTCAAATTGAGACATTGACTTTTGACAATAATATAATAAGTTACAGTCAGTTTATGTGTACAAACCTTGAGTGGGGTCTGGAGTGTTGTGGCTCTGGTCTGATGTAACCCATCGTGGAGTGGGGTCTGCCGTAAGCTGTTCTGGAATGGGTGGTGCTGTAGGAGCTGAGAGAGAACTCTGGAGGTGGTCTGGGAGGGGGAGGGCTGGTGAGGTAGCCCCTGTAGCGAGGGTCTTGGCGTGACCACTGCCTCTCCCTCTCCCTGGGGTCCGGTGGTGGTGGGTAGTGCCCAGTGATAGCGTCCCCAGCATTTGGTGCTGGTGGGTAGTTCCCGATTCCAGTCCCCTGGTGAGGGTGAGCAGGCCTATGGTAGTCCTCTCTCTCCCTGGGTCTCTGGGGGTGACGACCAGGGCCTGGCTCGGTCCAGTGGTGACTTCTGGGATCCATGATGACCGCTCTTTATGTTAAGAGGAGAATTCTTCAATACCTGAGAAGAATAATGGATCATCAGTACTTTCACATGAAAAGAGGCTTAAGAAAAAAACTAAGGATTGGTAGAGCTCTCCGAGGAAGATCTCTGGAGCATTACAAAGCAATTAAGGACAGATCAAAATTTACTGGGGGGGAGGGCTGGTCCAAAATAGGGGAAGGTTGTCAAACCTTTTTTTTTTTCTATGGGGAGGGTAGTGTATTTTTTTGTGTGTCAATTCGCATTAAAGATCAGTCAAGACATGAGACATGCAGCTCAAAAAGCTCCCCTATTGATCTTGTTTAGGCCATACAAATTAAATTGACTATATACAGTGGGGAAAAAAAGTATTTAGTCAGCCACCAATTGTGCATGTTCTCCCACTTAAAAAGATGAGAGAGGCCTGTAGTTTTCATCATAGGTACACGTCAACTATGACAGACAAATTGAGAAAAAAAAATCCAGAAAATCACATTGTAGGATTTTTAATGAATTTATTTGCAAATTATGGTGGAAAATAAGTATTTGGTCACCTACAAACAAGCAACATTTCTGGCTCTCACAGACCTGTAACTTCTTCTTTAAGAGGCTCCTCTGTCCTCCACTCGTTACCTGTATTAATGGCACCTGTTTGAACTTGTTATAAGTATAAAAGACACCTGTCCACAACCTCAAACAGTCACACTCCAAACTCCACTATGGCCAAGACCAAAGAGCTGTCAAAGGACACCAGAAACAAAATTGTAGACCTGCACCAGGCTGGGAAGACTGAATCTGCAATAGGTAAGCAGCTTGGTTTGAAGAAATCAACTGTGGGAGCAATTATTAGGAAATGGAAGACATACAAGACCACTGATAATCTCCCTTGATCTGGGGCTCCACGCAAGATCTCACCCCGTGGGGTCAAAATGATCACAAGAACGGTGAGCAAAAATCCCAGAACCACACGGGGGGACCTAGTGAATGACCTGCAGAGAGCTGGGACCAAAGTAACAAAGCCTACCATCAGTAACACACTACGCTGCCAGGGACTCAAATCCTGCAGTGCAAGACGTGTCCCCCTGCTTAAGCCAGTACATGTCCAGGCCCATCTGAAGTTTGCTAGAGTGCATTTGGATGATCCAGAAGAGGATTGGGAGAATGTCATATGGTCAGATGAAACCAAAATAGAACTTTTTGGTAAAAACTCAACTCGTCGTGTTTGGAGGACAAAGAATGCTGAGTTGCATCCAAAGAACACCATACCTACTGTGAAGCATGGGGGTGGAAACATCATGCTTTGGGGCTGTTTTTCTGCAAAGGGACCAGGATGACTGATCCGTGTAAAGGAAAGAATGAATGGGGCCATGTATCGTGAGATTTTGAGTGAAAACCTCCTTCCATCAGCAAGGGCATTGAAGATGAAACGTGGCTGGGTCTTTCAGCATGACAATGATCCCAAACACACCGCCCGGGCAACGAAGGAGTGGCTTCGTAAGAAGTATTTCAAGGTCCTGGAGTTGCCTAGCCAGTCTCCAGATCTCAACCCCATAGAAAATCTTTGGAGGGGAGTTGAAAGTCCGTGTTGCCCAGCGACAGCCCCAAAACATCACTGCTCTAGAGGAGATCTGCATGGAGGAATGGGCCAAAATACCAGCAACAGTGTGTGAAAACCTTGTGAAGACTTACAGAAAACGTTTGACCTGTGTCATTGCCAACAAAGGGTATATAACAAAGTATTGAGAAACTTTTGTTATTGACCAAATACTTATTTTCCACCATAATTTGCAAATAAATTCATTAAAAATGCTACAATGTGATTTTCTGGATTTTTTTTCTCTCATTTTGTCTGTCATAGTTGACGTGTACCTATGATGCAAATTACAGGCCTCTCTCATCTTTTTAAGTGGGAGAACTTGCACAATTGGTGGCTGACTAAATACTTTTTTTCCCCACTGTAGAGGATGGCCCTCTTCACATTTCTGAAAAAATAAAATAATAATAATAATAATTTGATTCATTTAATTCATATGAAAACATTATTTAAAAACTATTCTTTTTGACAAATTGAATGATGTGCTTCGCAATTGTAGTAGTTGGGGATCGGTTAATTGTTGGTGAATCGAATAATGGCAATCAAAATAATAATTTGTGAGTCGCAAACAGTAGCTAGGTTTTCATCTAATTGGTGACAGATTCTAAAATCTGCATAAAAACTATTTGCACATTTTCCCACCAGAGATGTGTTTCCATCTAAATGACTTGTTGCAGATAAAAGGCTGTATGTGATGACGTAGTGCACATAAAAATTACTTTGCCATTAAATTCCCATGTACCAAATAAGAAATACAAGTCAAATGGGTTTCCATCGCATTTTCAACTTTACTGATGGTTTTCTCACAATTATTTTTTGTTATATAGTGAGTGTGCCCACTCTGGTATTGGCATGTGCGCTCTAGCTAGCCAACAGCGCGCAGGTATAGCCTACATGATGAGATTATTATGGGCAAAAGAGCAAGATTATTTTTATTTGTCAAATGGCAGCCAAGCATCGATGATCATGTCACCAGACTAAGACCCTCGATATTTATTGGAAAGGAGCATCAAGCTCATCACCTTGCACTTTCACCACCCTGTGAAGTTCCTCATAACTTATTTCATCTGTAGCCTAATAAACTGCAAGCTTTCCCAAGGAGTCGTAGTGGGAGGACCACACTACATGTCATCCCGTGCATCCAAACTTACTCCGATATGATGGTTATTATATCAATATTTGCACATAAAAGCGTTTTCATCAACATTTCCTGCATTATTTATTTTACAGACACGAAAAGATCCACTTTTTCTAGTGTATTTTGTTTTGTCGACATTTGTAAAGTTTACAGACAAACTTTCTGTTTCCATCAGGCCAGTCATTACATTTTTTTATCCGACATGCACTTTACTCGCATAAAAAGGTTCGATGGAAACCTGGTTAGTAATAGGAAAAAATGTAGCTGTAGCCTTCCTTTCGAATTGTGTAGCTGCAAAACTAATTTTGTAGGTACTTTAAGTTGATTTGAACATTCAATTTATGGGACATTGCAACTCAATAGATGCTAGTAGGTCAGCCTGAAGTAAACATTTCTAAAGGTAAGATATATAGCATATCGGCTCTATAAAATCCGCAATGCATGCTGAAACAGTCCTTTTCAAAGTTTTTCCCCAAAAACCTTCAATAATGCTCTCCAACACCTCACACCAATTTAGTGGATTAAGGTGGTACCCTGACTGGGACTCAAACCCTGGTCCTTGTGACTGTCATTCCAAAACCACTATGCTGTCACAATCCTAGCTTTATATGAGCCATAATGAGGCCAGCAGGTAGCCTAGTGGTTAAGAGCGTTGGGCCAGTAACTGAAAGGTTGCTGGTTTGAATCCTCAAGCTGACTTGATGAAAAATCTGTTGACTTAACCCTAGTTCCTCCTGTAAGTTCTCTGGAAAAGAGCATCTGCTAAATGACTAAAATGTAATGATACAATTCCTCCCAAGTGGGTTAACCCTATTGGCACAATGCATAGGGTGTTTCCCTTTCACGCCAGCTGACCCATTTTCGCTTCCTTGTCCTGCCATTTGCTACACTGGTGTCAGAAGTGGAGGCGACCATCGGAATGCATGGCTCGGACTTGCTAGGGGGCTGAGTAGTGGAAGCACAGGGTCGTGCCTTCAAGTACGGAGAGGGCAGTGTAGCAATCCTCGCTATATGAGCCACGTTACAATTCCAAGCAAGTGGGTTAACCCTATTGGCATGATGCGTAGGGTGTTTGTCTTTCACATCAGCAACCCGAGTTGTATTCCCTGCTACAATACCGAAAGGCTAAAATCTCTTGGTGAGGTTGCTAGGTGTTGTTTAGTATTATCACAAGGGGGTACAACTTTGTTTTTAAAATGTTACTATGATTTTTTTTTTATGTGTTGGCTCGCCTCACTTTTACATTTACATTTTTACATTTAAGTCATTTAGCAGACGCTCTTATCCAGAGCGACTTACAGTTAGTGAGTGCATACATTTTTCATACTGGCCCCCCGTGGGAAACGAACCCACAACCCTGGCGTTGCAAGCGCCATGCTCTACCAACTGAGCTACACGGGGCCATTTTCAAGAAAATACATCTGTTATACAGTTAATTAAATTTGTATGGCCTTAAGGACAATAAAATGATCCTACCTAAACTACCCTACAACTGTAAGGTTCTGTATTTGTTTTCTTAGTTCAACTTTTGTTCTTGTACGTAGCCCTGTTTCTTTGTGTTCTTGAACGTAGCCCTGTCTTTCATATTTGTTCATTGATTTCACCTGTGTTAGTTACTCACCTGGTCTCATCAGCTCCTTTTTTAGTTCAGTTCTTTCTGTGTGTGCCTTGTGAGGTGTTGTTTGTTTTGACTCTACTAAGCCTTTTTATAGCTCGTTTGTGAGAACCAGTTATAGCCTTCGGTCCTAGTTTTTGATTCTCCTGCCTATTTGCCTACCTGTGTATGACCATTGCCTGCCTGTGACCACGATTCCTGCCTTTTGCGAAGGCTAAATAAACACCTGCCACGCTCTGCGCGTGAATCTACACATTTTTCTCCCTGAGTATTCATTACAATAAAACCACAATGCAATGAATATTTGCATTATTGTTTTCAAGTGAGTACAATTGAGTACAATTCTACTCAAGGCTGTAAACTGCAGTGAAAATGTCATTTTAATAATGGTGCAAAAGCCCTGTTATTTGAATGTTTCATTCCATTAAGTCCATTTGGATAACTTGTGGGTCTACTCTCGGCAGATTGTAAGGTTTGCAACGCCAGGGTTGTGGGTTCGATTCCCACGGGGGGCCAGTATAAAAAAAATATGTATTCACTAACTGTAAGTCGCTCTGGATAAGAGCGTCTGCTAAATGACTAAAATTTAAATGTTAATGTCTAGAAAGGCACAGTACAGGACCTTCACTCTGTTGTCCGACTCATCCCAAACTATCTCAATTGGGTTGAGTTCGGGGGATTGTGGAGGCCAGGTCATCTGATGCAGCACTCCGTCACTCTCCTTCTTGGTAAAATAGCCCTTACACAGCCTGGAGGTAGATGGGATGGTGAATCGCTGCAGAATGCTGTGGTAGCCATGCTGGTTAAGTGTGCCTTGAATTCTAAATAAATCACAGACAGTGTCACAAGCAAAGCACCCCCACACCATAACACCTCCTCCTCCATGCTTTATGGTGGGAACTACACATGCAGAGATAATCCGTTCACCCACACCGCGTCTCACAAAGACACGGCGGTTGGAACCAAAAATATTACATTTGGACTCCAGACCAAAGGACAAATTTCCACCGGTCTACTGTCCATTGGTCATGTTTCTTGGCCCAAGCAGGTCTCTTCTTATTATTGGTGTCCTTTAGTAGTGGTTTCTTTGCAGCAATTCAACCATGAAGGCCAGATTCACACAGTCCCCTCTGAACAGTTGATGTTGAGATGTGTCTGTGACTGTGATGCATTTATTTGGGCTGCAATTTCTGAGACTGGTAACTAATGAACTTATCCTCTGCAGCAGAGGTAACTCTGGGTCTTCCATTCCTGTGGCGCTTGATGTTTTTTGCGACTGCACTTTCAAAGTTCTTGACATTTTCCATAATGATGGACTGTCATTTCTCTTTGCTTATTTGAGCTGTTCTTGCCATAATATGGACTTGGTGTTTTACCAAATAGTGCTATCTTCTGTATACCCCCCCCTACCTTGTTACAACACACCTGATTGGCTCAAACGCATTAAGAAGGAAAGAAATTCCACAAATTAACTTTTAAGAAGGCACACCTGTTTAATGAAATGCATTCCAGGTGACTACCTCATGAAGCTGGCTGAGATAATGCCAAGAGTGTGCAAAGCTGTCAAGAAGGCAAAGGGTGGCTATTTGAAGAATCTGAAATATAAAATATATTTTGATCCGCATGTGTAGTTCCCACCGTAAAGCATGGAGGAGGAGGTGTTATGGTGTGGGGGTGCTTTGCTGGTGACACTGTCTGTGATTTATTTAGAATTCAAGGCACACTTAACCAGCATGGCTACCACAGCATTCTGTAGCGATATGCCATCCCATCTGGCTTGGGCTTAGTGGGACTATCATTTGTTTTTCAACAGGACAATGACCCAACACACCTCCAGGCTGTGTAAGGGCTATTTTACCAAGAAGGAGAGTGACGGAATGCTGCATCAGATGACCTGGCCTCCACAATCCCCCGACCTCAACCCAATTGAGATAGTTTGGGATTAGTCGGACGACAGAGTGAAGGAAAAGCAGCCAACAAGTGCTCAGCATATGTGGGAACTCCTTCAAGACTGTTGGAAAAGCATTCTAGGTGAAGCAGATTGAGAGAATGCCAAGAGTGTGCAAAGCTGTCATCAAGGCAAAGGGTGGCTATTTGAAGTATAAAATATATTTTGATTTGTTTAACACTTTTTTGGTTACTACATGATTCCATATGTGTTATTTCATAGTTTTGATGTCTTAACTATTATTCTACAATGTAAAAAATAGTAAAAATTAAGAAAAACCCTTGAATGAGTAGGTGTGTCCAAACTTTTGACTGGTAGTGTATATCAACCCAATTATGCATAGCCTTTTAACAATTTTCTTAAACCCACTTTGGTCGCAATTGTCATTTGTGAGAAAATACAAGTGATTATTAGTTGGCCCATTTGTGAAATCGTACACACTACATGGCAAGCTCTGGTATATTGACTGCACTCATGTATCAAAATCAACTGTTGGCTTTACCTTAGAGAAGGTCCAAGAATTCCTGAAGAAAGCTGTGTTCGATCCGGTATCATATGAAAAGAAACACAGTGGGAAAAGTTCTACATTGTCTTCAGAAAGACAAAAGTAATCTGTGCTCTGACAAATGCACAAAGAATGACTAATCTGGGTCTAAACTGAAGATTCCAAAGACAACCAAAACTATTCCATCTCCACTTACTAGAGGATTGTAACATAGTAGCCCTTTCCTGCAGTCAAATGACCTAGTGGCCTCATGGGTGGAATGTTATTAATAATTTTCATAATTTAATAATTAATAACATTATTTAAAATAAAATAAACGAAAATCCGGTGTTTCTATGTCAAATGGTTTTTATATTTTTCAGTCTTCTGTGATGTATATAAAGTGCAATATTGGAATGCAGACTCAAAATGTAATACATTTCAACTCTATATCTGACATGGTACAGGTGTCTTCTTTTTTTAAGCCCATAACCATGTGTGTGAGGTGTATACTTTTGTTTCAAAGGAGATTTGTTTAAGACTACCAAGAAACACTCTGTGTGACCCTGATTTAGCCCATTGTAGTAAAAGGTTAAGCAATGACCACAAGTGGTTCAATGACCAAATACGTGAGGGGTACAATGGTTGGATGTCCTTTGGGTGGTGGACCATTCTTGATACACATGGCAAACTGTTTAGCGTGAAAAACCCAGCAGTGTTGCAGTTCTTGACACACTCAAACCGGTGCGCTTGGCACCTACTATCATACCCCGCTCAAAGGCATTTTAAAAAATGTGTCTTGCCCCATTCCGCCTCTGAATGGCACAGGTGACACCAATAAGTGATCATAGCTTTCACCTAGATTCACCTGGTCAATCTATGTCATGGAAAGAGCACGTGTTCCTAATGTTTTGTACACTCAGTGTAGTTAGTAGCAGTAATTGCACTACATTATATCTTAAAATGATGGATTCCTTAAGCCAGTATGAAAGAGAATTAAAGGATACACTACTTCCACTTCAGAAATACCTGGCTTTACAGTATCTGGCAATGCATGGTGTTGTGGTAGATGTGACACTAAACAATTAATTTTCTCATCGGTGTCCCTATTTTAGAAAACAGTCAGATGGTAGTAGTTGTGGTGTTTATGTGTGCTTATTCTCATAAGCAGTCTTATTAGAGGGCGATGTGAATACGCTTTGTCACAATGGCATGCGAGAGTATGTTTTATTTGACTTATCAGTGAGAAAATTACTACGTAATACATTTTAAACTCTACAGAAAATGCCTTTGCTGACCTTGACAGATAATCATCACGTCTCTGTATTATGTATTATCGTGCCATCTTGTCTCTGTTATTGGTTTTGAAAACTTGGTTAATAGGCCTTTACTGTATACTGCTAACCTTGATAGAGATGCAACACATAGAGGCATATAACTTGTAAATAATGTTCTCCATTGTTGTTCTGAAAGCTTGATTATACTGTGTACTGTTAGCCTTGTAGCCTTGTTGTCCCTTGTAATGCATTTTAAACTCTACAAAAAGTGCCTTTGCTGACCTTGATCGATAATCATTACAATATAGCTTGTAAATAATCTTGTCTCTGTTATAATTTATTATTTAATAGGCCTAATAACCTTAATAGATAAGCAGCACATATTGGCCTACAACTTGTAAATACATTTCTCCATTGCTGTTTAGAAAGAGTGATTATACTGTTTCCTAATAGCCCAGGTAAATATTAATGACATTTAACAGGTAAATAAAATAGATTTTCATTTTGATTTAAAAAAAGTGTGGTTTTTGTGTGTGTGTTTTTTGTTGTTGTCTGTATTGATGTCAGGACCATGGATAGCACCAGATCATTTAAAGCTGTGTTGCTGGATATGTATGACACAGCCCCTCCAAAACTACACATCATTGGTTAGTAGAGACCCTACTGAGTATTTCCCATCCCACTTTAGCTGAGACAGGTAGAAAACGTATGAATGGCGCCGGAGGAGATGGCTGCCGTTTTACGGTCTCCTAACCAATTGTGCTATTGTGTGTGTTTTTCACGTTATTTGTATCTATTTTTTACTTAACACTTATTTTTTACTTAAAACTGCATTGTTGGTTAAGGGCTTGTAAGTAAGCATTTCACTGTATGGTCTACACCTGTTGTATTTGGCGCATGTGACAAATACATTTGATTTGATCTCTCTACAAGCCAATATGTATCCCATGTACAGTCTATTTGTCAGCTTCCTGCCTCCTGTTTGTCTCCGGGCCTCTAGAGGTCATCTGTGTTCCCCTCTGCCTTAGTTCTTCCTCGTGTGTGTCAGCTTCCTGCCTCCTGTTTGTCTCCGGGCCTCTAGAGGTCATCTGTGTTCCCCTCTGCCTTAGTTCTTCCTCATGTGTTCTAATTAGCTTGATCCAGGTCACCTGTGCCTTGTTTCCCCTTGTGTATTTTAGCTGTGTGTTTTCCCCTTGTTTCTCACTTGGTTATTGCGTCCTGACTATGTGTCTCCTGCTTTGTCCCACCGTGTCTGTCCTAGTAAGTTGTTCAAAGTTATCTTTAGTTTGTTTTTCTCCCCTCGTGGAGTTGTTTTGTTTTGCCTCCTGTTTTGGAACATTAAATCTACTTGCCTGGAGTATTGCCTTGGGTGTTTCATTTGGGTCCTACAACACCTCCTCTGTGGCTAAGGGGTAGTACCCCCAGCTCTCCACATCTGAGACCGGAGTTTCTAGCCCGGCTTGTGACAGAATAACCAAGTCAATCATGGACCCAGAAACACTCAGTTCCCCGGACCTGTTGGCGGTGATCACTCGACATGAGGCTTCTTTCCAGCGCCATGAAGCCGTTCTCAGCCGACAAGAGGAGCTGATGGCTAGTCATTCTCAACTCCTGGCCGAAATGATGAGTTCCCTCCGCCAGCTCTTTGAACGCCTCCCTGGTCCTCTCCCTTCCCCCAGGTCACCCCCCCAGTGACGACAGGTCGTCTCGGTTGGCGGAGCCCCGACTACCACCTCCCAAGCCCTTTTCTGGGGATCCAAGCTCTTGCCAGGGTTTCCTCACCCAATGCTCCCTCACCTTCGAGCTCCAACCCTCAAGTTTTCCCACAGACTGTTCCAAGATTGCCTACATCATTACCCTTCTTTCAGACAAGGCGCTCGCCTGGGCTTCTGCGGTGTGGCAGTCCCAGGAGGCCTGTTGTGACTCCCACGCTGCATTTGTAGAAGAGTTCAAGCGGGTGTTCGATCATCCTGTCAGTGGGCGGGAGGCTTCCAAGCGCCTACTGTCTCTCCGTCAGGGGCCCCAAGCACGGCAGATTTTGCCATTGATTTCCGGACCATAGCAGCAAGGAGCGGATGGAATGATGAAGCGCTGAGGGTCTGCTTTCAGGGAGGGTTATCTGAGCCCCTTCAAGATGAGTTAGCCACCCGAGAACCAGCTGGTGATCTCGAGTCCCTCATAGCCTTGGCCATCCGCCTGGACAATCGTCTAAGAGAGCGGAGAACGGCTCGCCGTCAGGTGTCTCATTCCCAAGTTCCTCTGAGCAGCTCTGTTTCTCCTGTTTGGACTCCGTCATTCAGAGCTTCCCCGGCTCCTGAACTGCTCCAGGATTCCCCGGAGAGCATGCAGTTAGGCCGTTCCAGGCTTTCTCCCAACGAAAGGGAACGTCGCATGAGGAAACGTCGGTGCCTCTACTGCGGGGTTGCCGGTCACTTCCGCTCCGCTTGCCCCGAGCTTTCGGGAAACGCCTGTCCCCGCCCAGCTACAGGAGGGCTGTGATGGGGAGAGTTAGAGCGCCTCCTACTAACGCTGTCCTGGCTATTCCAGCCACTCTGTCCTGGGGGGGCCACCAGCATCGGGTCCAGGCTATGATCGATTCCGGTGCCGCAGGTGATTTCCTGGATGTAACCTTGGCTAAGGAACTTAAGATCCCTACCCAACTACTTCCTCAACCCCAGGCAGTTACAGCCTTAGATGGCAGACCTCTGGAACCAGGAAAGGTTACCGAGGCGACTCAGTCCCTGCGACTTACCATCTCTCAACACCAGCAGGAGGAGACCTTCTATCTCATTGACTCTCCCGAGTATCCTATTATCCTGGGTCACCCTTGGCTATGCAGACATAATCCCCAGATCGACTGGCCTACGGGCACCATTCTAAGCTGGGGTCCCGCCTGCCAACTCACCTGCATGCTACAGAGTCCCTCAGCCCCTAGTACCCAGTTTCAAGAGTCTGTTGACGTCTCCCGAGTCCCCAGTGTTTACCATCGGTTCAAGGCAGTGTTCAGCAAGGCCCGGGCTACTTCCTTACCGCCTCATCGCACGTATGACTGTGCCATTGATCTACTCCCTGGGTGCTGCCCTCCTAGAGGTCGGATCTTTTCCTTGTCCTCCCCGAGCACGCAGCTATGGACACCTACATTAAGGAGTCCTTGGCAGCCGGCCTCATCTATGCCTCTACTTCCCGGCTGGGGCGGGCTTCTTTTTTGTTGAAAAGAAAGACGGGGTCTTAGGCCTTGTATTGATTACCGGGACTCAACAAGATCACGGTTCGGAATCGATACCCCCTTCCTCTCATGGCCACTGCTTTTGAGCTGCTTCAAGGGGCTTCCATTTTTACTAAGCTGGATCTCCGCAATGCTTACCATCTCGTGCGGATCCGGCAAGGAGACGAATGGAAGACGGCGTTCAACACGCCCACGGGGCACTATGAATATCGGGTGATGCCGTTCGGGCTCACCAATGCCCCCGCAGTATTCCAAGCCCTGATTAATGATGTTCTCCGGGATATGCTTAATCTGTTCGTCTTCGTGTACCTGGACGATATCCTCATCTTCTCGAGGTCACTGAAGGAGCATGAGGGGCATGTTAGCAGGGTTCTCCAGAGGCTCCTTGACAATCACCTCTACGTTAAGCCTGAGAAGTGTGAATTTCATGTTTCTCAGACTCAGTTTCTCTGGTTTATTGTCACTCCCGGGCACCTAGAGATGGATCCCAAGAAGGTCAAGGCGGTCCACGATTGGCCCACACCTGCCACGGTCAAGGAGGTTCAACGGTTCATTGGCTTTTCTAACTTCTATCGGAAGTTCATTAAGAATTTCAGCTCGGTGGTAGCCCCCTTGACGACGCTTACCAAGGGAGGAGGGACCAAGATTCACTGGGGTCCGGAAGCAGCAGGGGCCTTCGAGGATCTCAAGCGCCGCTTCACGTCTGCTCCGATTCTGGTGACCCCTGACCCAGAGAGACCTTTCGTGGTGGAGGTGGACGCCTCAGAGGTGGGGGTGGGAGCCGTCCTGTCACAGAGGGGTGCGGATGGGAGATTACACCCTTGTGCCTTCATGTCTCGCCGCCTGTCTGAGGCCGAGCGCAACTACCACGTGGGGGATCTAGAGTTGCTTGCGGTAAAACTGGCATTGGAAGAGTGGCGCCATTGGCTTGAGGGGGCTCAGCACCCTTTCCAGGTTCTCACAGACCACAAGAACCTGGAATATCTCCAACAGGCTAAGCGGATGAACCCTCGGCAAGCACGATGGTCCCTTTTCTTTAATCGATTCCAGTTCCTCCTGACTTACCGACCTGGCACCAAGAACGTCAAGCCGGATGCTCTGTCTCGAGTCTATTCTCCCGAGTTACAAGAGAAGCCCTTGGCATCGATTATTCCGAGGTCTAGGATCGTCGCACCTCTTCAGTGGGAACTAGAAAGAGGGGTACGAGAAGCTCTTGTCCAGGAGCCCGATCCAGGCGGTGGTCCTGCCGGTCGCCTGTACGTTCCTCTCTCTGTTCGGGGCCGCGTCTTGCAGTGGGGTCATGAGTCGCCCTTGACATGCCATCCAGGCAGTGCTCGCACACTGGAGTTCCTCCGACGGCGGTTTTGGTGGCCGTCCATCAAGAAGGACGTGCAGGTCTATGTTGAGGCCTGCCCTGTGTGCAACCAGGGAAAGTCGACACGCCAGCGACCCCAGGGACTGCTCCATCCCTTACCTGTTCCTCGAAGGCCATGGTCACACCTTTCTCTGGACTTTGTTACGGGACTTCCTCTATCCCAGGGCAACACCGTCATCCTAGTGGTGGTAGACCGGTTCTCTAAGGCTGCCCGGTTTATTCCCCTGCCCAAGCTGCCCTCGGCTAAGGAGACTGCTGAGCTCCTCATGAACCATGTCTTCCGGATATTTGGTATTCCCCTGGACGTGGTCTCTGACCGAGGTCCCCAATTCTCGTCCCGGTTTTGGGGGGCCTTCTGCAGGCTTGTTGGGGCCACAGCCAGCCTATCGTCGGGGTTCCATCCAGAGTCTAATGGCCAAACGGAACGGATTAATCAGGATCTGGAGACCACCCTGCGGTGTATGGCGGCCAGTAATCCCACGTCTTGGGCCACCTATATCATTTGGGCTGAATATGCCCACAACACCCTCCAGTCCTCAGCCACCGGATTGTCCCCTTCGAATGCCAGTTCGGTTACAACCCTCCATTGTTTCCAGAGGAGGAGGCGCAAGTTGGTGTTCCCTCGGCCCAGCGCTTTGTCCAACGCTGTAGGCGGACCTGGAAGAAGGCCAGGCGTGCCCTCCTTCGGACCTCCCAGAGATACCAAAGTCAGGCTAATCGCCACCGCCGGGACGGCCCCTAGTTTCCGAGCTGGTCAGAGAGTTTGGTTGGCCACTAAGAACCTGCCCCTCCGGGTCGAATCCAGGAAGCTTTCCCAGAGATACATCGGGCCTTTCCGCATTGCTAGAAAGGTTAACCCTGTGTCGTATCGTTTGGTTCTCCCTCGCTCCCTTAGAGTTAACCCCACTTTCCATGTTTCACTCCTTAAACCTGTCTTGTCTTCTCCCTTTGCCCCCCACGCAGACCCCCGCCACCTCCCAGGATCATTGACGGCCAGCCAGCCTACACAGTCCGCCGGATACTGGACTCCCGGAGGGTCCAGAACTCTCTGCAGTATCTGGTGGACTGGGAGGGCTACGGGCCGGAGGAGCGCTCCTGGGTTCCAGCCAGGGACATCCTGGAACCAGGTTTGATCCGAGATTTTCGCACCCTGGGGCCAGGGTGTTCTGGAAGGAACGTCAGGAGTCGTTCCTAGAGGAGGGGGTCCTGTCAGCTTCCTGCCTCCTGTTTGTCTCCGGGCCTCTAGAGGTCATCTGTGTTCCCCTCTGCCTTAGTTCTTCCTCGTGTGTGTCAGCTTCCTGCCTCCTGTTTGTCTCCGGGCCTCTAGAGGTCATCTGTGTTCCCCTCTGCCTTAGTTCTTCCTCATGTGTTCTAATTAGCTTGATCCAGGTCACCTGTGCCTTGTTTCCCCTTGTGTATTTTAGCTGTGTGTTTTCCCCTTGTTTCTCACTTGGTTATTGCGTCCTGACTATGTGTCTCCTGCTTTGTCCCACCGTGTCTGTCCTAGTAAGTTGTTCAAAGTTATCTTTAGTTTGTTTTTCTCCCCTCGTGGAGTTGTTTTGTTTTGCCTCCTGTTTTGGAACATTAAATCTACTTGCCTGGAGTATTGCCTTGGGTGTTTCATTTGGGTCCTACAACACCTCCTCTGTGGCTAAGGGGTAGTACCCCCAGCTCTCCACATCTGAGACCGGAGTTTCTAGCCCGGCTTGTGACACTATTACATTGTATTGGCTTGTATTGCATTGGGGGCTATGGAGGGGGTGGAGAACAAAGTGCTGTTGGATATGTATGATACAGTCCCCCTCCAAAACGACATATTTGGTTAGTAGAGACCCTATTGCGTATTTTCCACCCCACTTTAGCTGAGAGAGGTAGAAATGTTCTCTCTACAGCCCAATATTCTCAACATACCTGTGTCAACATAGTACTTTTGTCATGAATGGTAAAAATATTTTTAAAACCATGTTTGTTATTTGTTTTCATAAATTACTTATTGCCTTTTCTTGTTGGCACAATAAAATTGGCCATTGATTAAAATTCCAAACAATACATTGCATTGTTTTGAAATGCAGGCTTTTATTTTGAAGGTTTCCTCATTACCATACCAGGTGACGTCATCATTTGTGCTGCTGGCAGAATACTACTGCTACATGGTTAGGCTAATTGAGACCATAAAATAGAAACATGTTCACATTTGGTCAATATCATTTGTAGCCTACAAATAATAAAATAAAAGCCTGTGAATGGCATTTGTCCTTTGTCTAAACGGGAGAACTCTTGAAATTGAGATTGAGAACCTATTTTCGAGAGAGAACTGTCAATCTAGATTTCTGCAACATAAACCAACAAGGCTATAGCTACCTACCAATACATGCACACATACTTTGTATTTCCTTGACAGCGCATTTAACGTTCTATTCATACTTTTCTAAACAAAGAAAGACCAAATACATTTGTAAAGTTCAAACTTACAGTTCACATCTGTTCAAAGCGCTTCCACCCAGCCAGTCGCAGTCAAAGTTCATATGCCACATCATTTCACTGGAAAAGAAACACACAACATTAACTGAGCCGACCCGAACCTGAAAGATAAAGTGCTCAGGCGTACAAAGTACAACAGTCGAAATGAGCAGGTAAATAAAAGCATGGCAAGCGAGTTATTTTCATCGGATAACAAGGGCCAAATTGCGCATTACAATTAGAGCTTGCCTTTGCGCACATGTAAAATATAATTTTTTTAATAGAATAAACGTTTTTTTTATTGAAAAAAATTACTGATTGATATAATATTTTATGCATCTATCAAAATGTATTTCTAAACAAATGTATAATCTGTGGCCCCGACAAAATCCCGATGCACGTTGTTCAACCAAATGTGTTAGTAAGCATATATTGGCACACTCCCTTGACAGCAGAACCGTTGTAATAAACATGAGATTACTTTTAAGAAGAGATTAGGCTACTTTGAATTACTTACATCATGTCTCTATATCTACTCACATTTGCGATATTTTGTGTCTGTGAACAATAACTGTATCCATTTTCATTGTATTTTATTTTTAATTTTTTTTACTTTTGTTAGGAAGTCTGCACATGCCACGTTGCGCTGAACCCCGGCCAGTTGACAGTGGAAATGGAAAAAAACAACCCACCAGCGCATACCATTTAGCTGGGGGTTGGTATCCTAAAACCTCCATATTGGGAAGGGAAAAAGTTAGAGGACTGTCTCCCACATAAGGGAGAACATGAAGGCAGAGTGGCAATGAAATGAGACTAGGGAGGACCATGTGTAGGCCTACTGGTGTCTTCTGTGGACAAATCACTTATTAACTTTTGCATAACTGTTATTATATCACGTGTATATCAAATTTCTTTAAATAGTGTACTGGCAGTGTGCTCGACCAAATTTAAATTAGCTATTTCAAGAGAAGGCTTCTAAACCATAGGCCTTCTATACAATCTTTGGCAAGGCGTCTTTTATGCATTGTTGGAATCACAGCAAATGGAGATAACATCTATTTGATGTGCTCTGCATTAGTTTCTTCCTACTCATTGGTTGAATCAACGTTGTTTCCACGTCATTTCAAGGAAGAATCGTTGAATTGACGTCTGTGCCCAGTGGTTTGGGATGCAAGGACATTTTAGAAAGTTTTGAATGTTGAATTAGCCTCCAAAGCAAACGGGTATAAAATATGTAGGCTATAATAACAAGTGTAAATAAAACGAATTGTGCACAACTCTGCACACTATCAACTGTCTTGCATTTACCACGAATATACCATGAAATACAGTTAGCCACTGATCAATTTCAATTTTTTCCACCAGTCGTCGCAGTTTACCAAGCAAGTTGCATAGGTGTACTGATACCTTGGGGGGCGCTCCTCATTCATTCGAAACACCGTGAAAATTAGCATGTGACCAATGGGGTTTGATATGCAAATATGAGGCGCTAGAAGGGGAAGGATGAGAAAAAGAGTCAGTGATCATGCACAGAGAACAGACAAGCAGACACTCAAGGTCACGAACTTGACTGGGACGTTACTGGAGTGGAAAGAGACCATCTGTGGATATTCTGTCTTCAACGTGGATATTTTCCAATGTGCAATATGACTTTGGAGGAAACCAGTGGAGAAAACTCTACAGAAAGGTAGCTAGGTTGAGATTATTTTTGCAACTTGTTGAAAATGAAAGCTTCACTTGTCAGCTAAATTTACTTAATTTGGCAAGCAAGCTAGTTAGCTGTGTGATGTGAAGGTCCCGGTATGCACGAGCGTTTGGCCGAGCATAACTAAGCTAACCTAGTTAGCTATGAAGTTAGCTAGATAGGTAGGCAATTATATACTTTCCATAATGTTGCAAGATGACTAAATATCGATACTATGTTTTTTGGGCCATGTATCACCCACCATCAATATGCTTCTTTGTTGTGCAACCTCAGGATGGATTCGGTGACTAAAGCACTGGAAGAGGTCCTCAGCTCTGCTTTACCTCAGGGTTGCATCACTGTCGGAGTATACGAGGCAGCCAAGTCACTCAATGTGTAAGTAGCTAGCAAATGAAGCACATTCAGCAATATTATAACGTTATTAGCTAGTAATAAATCCATTCTGAAATAACCAAGGAGTGAAGTACATTATTTTTCAATCTATTCTTACGCAATGAAACTGTAATAAACATTCTGGCAACTAAATTAATATATTCTGCTTGTTTAACCAATTGTGACGTTATTTAAATCATCAGTGACCCGGATAATGTGGTGTTGTGCCTCCTGGCTACGGACGAGGAGCAGGTAGAAGACGTTGCCCTCCAGATCCACTTCACCCTGATCCAGGCGTTCTGCTGCGAGAACGACATCAACATCCTGCGGGTCAGCAACATGAGGCGCCTCGCTGAGATCCTTGGAGGAGTGAAGCCTGGAGGAGAGCCTATGGACCTGCACTGTGTACTAGTTACTGTACGTGTCATTACATTATTCATACTCTCCATATCCCTGGCATTTCTACACTAAACAGTGCTAGACTTTTATATCGGTTACTCAGCTGGGGTCTCTGCAGGTATGGCACTTTTAACCTGGACTGAGTTCATTATACGAGCTAGGTTATTATACATTTTTCGTGGATGCTAAAGATTTGCTGGTCAAGAGCTTTGAATACAGAATCATAGGCCTAGATGCATACAAATACTTTAAATGGCCACAACATCTGGTCTAGTAGTTTTTATGTCTTCTTTCATTGCTCTGCTCTTTTAAGTTTAATCCAGTTGACTGCAGCCACCTGATCTGTAGTGTGTCTGTCTGTGTCTGTGATGTGGGTTGCGTAGTGGTCTGACGTAGCTTACGCTGGCTGCAGTACTGCAAGTGATCTGACTCCAGTTACTGGGAGTGCGTTCAAATGGCACCCTATTCCCTAGGCTGAGTTGGCTGAGTTGGCAGAGCGATGTGTACTCTAACTGCTCTTCCTGTGGGCCACTAGTATTTCTTCAAACACACATTCCAGGAAATGAAGCTGAGCTCAAAGGAGAAAGAGGATGAACGATTGCATGTTTACAGAGAGATTCTTAGAATGCAGAAGTCAGCATGGAGACATTTTTATGCCCTGCTCATACACTTACTTAGTAGAAATCTGATCTATGAAGCACACTAGCAGGCCATACAGATAATGTAGGATCTTAAAATCTTAAGGATCAGGAAATGTAAAACTTGTAGTGTATTTGAGGTTTCAAAAGGCTTCTGACTACAAAAATGTCCATTAATTATAATCCACATAATACTTCACATTTCCTGTTGCTGCAGGATTTTTTTTTCCTGCTGTAGCAAACTGGGTCAAATTAAGATCTTACACCTGTAGCTCTACTTGTCACTGTAACCAAACCAGTTGCAGAGAACCCTTATCTGATTATGGTTATTATAAATACTTTTTTTGCCCTATAGTTGATGGATACATTTAGAAAGCACAGCAGTAGATGTGTGGTGATTAACTGTGTGAGCAGTTATAGCAACCACACTCACTTGCAGAGAACCCTCAGGCCCAACTGATTAGGGTTGTTGTTACACATTTATTAGGTCTGTATTTTAATGCATACGTTTTTAGAAAGCAGCATTAGCCTAACTGTTTGTGTTTTCCCTTCCTCCTCACAGAACCCCCAGTCGACCACGTGGAAGGACCCAGCTCTGAGCAAAGTGAATCGCTTCTGTAGAGACAGTCGAATCCTGGACCAGTGGGTCCCCATCATCAACCTACCTGACTGATGACTCTACCCATGTTGTGCACTTTATATGTTAACACCGCACACTGCACTAGATCTGTGTAATAACCCCTTTGTTGGACCTCTCGTGAACAGCCTTGATTCAACAGAGGGAAAGAGATGGCGGGGGAAGGAGGACAAGGAAATCTCCAACAAAAGAACAAGACAATCTCCAACTCCAACAAAACTTGCTGGATCAGTGTGGATATTATGCCGAGGTTTCGGCTGAGGAAGAGTGACTCAGCGTTCTGGGTTCCAAGACTGCCAAGGTAACAATGATGACTGTAATTACAAGGCAACAGTTGGTCATTGGTATGACTGTGCCCTCGTTGCCCTGGCGTTGCCGGGAAGAAAGCCATTACAGGAAGCTGAATCATGTGAGCACACACAGCAGAACAGACTAGACACAAGTAGTGGTGAGCAGAGCGGAGAACACCAGGCAGCCAGAGGTGGGTAGAGTAGCCAAAAATTGTACTCAAGTAAAAGTACTGTTACTTCAGAATAATATGACTCAAGTAAAAGTAAAAAGTAGTCATCCAAATAATTACTTGAGTAAGAGTAAAAAAGTACTTGGTGAAAAAACTACTCAAGTACTGAGTAACTGTTGAGTAACGTCTGATTTATTTTTTAACACAAGACAACAATCAGACAGACAAAAATACAAAATAATCATCTTTAATGAATTACAAAATAGCTTAAATTAAAATAATTCAGGTAAATTCAAGTATAAAAAAATAACAGATAAAAAATAAATAAGCACAAGTAACACAAATTTCCAAACCTTTATACTTTTTTACCAGGCAGAACTAGAACGAGGCAGCCCATAAACTCTCATAAACTGTGTGTGTCTCCACAGTGACAGAACAACAGAAGGAAACACACAAACATTTCATACCAGGCATGCTGAACAGAAAACTGCACACCAGAAGGAAGCGGTCAACGTAAAATAATCAATAGGTGTTGATTAGGCCTACTCAGTACCTTTGTATTGCATGGCAAGCAACAGCCCTTTTTCTGTGTGCCTAGAAATGAATACTCTGATCTGTGATTAGGCCACACTGCACATCTCACCGAGCAGAGGAAAAGAGCAGCAGTCCATGATAGATGGCCAAATAAAACAATATTGCAGGCCTAGTATCCCAGAACACAAATTAAGCTGAATGCATGTTCTCTAAAAGGCATTAGAGGAGAGTGATGTAGTTGTAGATCGGGCATTATGTTTACTTCCAGTTCCAATATCTAACAAGAAAAGTCAGCAAAAAAAAGTCACACTAACTATATTGCCACCCTGTGGTTTGTCACTGACACACTATAATCCTAAATGACAGTAACATTATACAGAGTTATATAGGTCAATGTCTACTGGTTCACATTTGAATTGATAAACAAGTATATTTACCAGCATTTAAGATGTTCTCCTCTGTGGTCCAGGATGTTCTGAATGTTGGTAGGAGTATTGCTGCTGCAATCAGCTCAGGCTCTTTCATGACGTCTCCAAAAGCGTTTCTGGATCCCTTGCTGCAGGGCGTGAACAAGAGGTGTACACATTTTGCAAGTTGACTCCAACTTCTTCAGCTTGTCCCGCAACTGGTAAAGTGTTGGCAGCAGGAGGCCCATATGCACAGATGATTCCCCTTGGAGGATATTAAGGGCCATGGCAACAGGCTTCATCACAGCAGCATACTCGACCAAAACCAATTTTCAGCTGGATTGAACCTATAAAAGATGTAACGATAAAACAATTACTTATAGCTATTTCTGGTACAATGTCTTTATTATGCATTGTACATGTTAAATACAATATATATATATATATATATATTTCATTCAAGTCATCCACAATTGTCACACCACCATGCAAAGAAAACTTAGTTACTTGAGACAAGTGGATTCACCCATTAATCAGCAAGGCTTATTTACTTTTATTATTCTTTAAAAACAAAATATACATTTTGTCAACTTACATCTTTATCTTTAATGCTGTGCAGACATTGCGAATTGCTTGTTCTCCTTGCTCTCGGTGAATGCGCACAATCCTTTCTACAGCGAGGAACAGGGAGCTCCAGCGTGTCTGATTGGGTCGGAGAAACTGCAGCTTGCATTCACGTTCCACTGTTTCATGAGCCATGGTTGACCTGCTGGTTTTATTCCAAAGAGCATGACATTTTGCAAAAGCAGACCGAGACAGCCTCTTGTAGGTTTCGTTTGCAGCTCCTCCTGCAGCAGTGGCATCAACTGTGGATATAAGATTGAGGAGATGGCATGCACACTTTTGGTGCCTTGGAAGTTGGTACTCAAGGCCTGTGTTGTCATCCAGAATTGCAGACATCTTGATACTCCACCTCTGACTCACTCTGATCTTCTGTTGCATCATCAAGGGTGGAGTCACTCTCCTCTTGTACATTGATGGCTTCCTCCTCTTTCTCCTCACCATATAATCGAAAGGAAGTTTGAGCCACTGTCTGTTGTCGTCCTGGTCACTTTTTCCCTGATGTGGTACTCAGAATGTATTTCCTCTAATGCAGCAGCAAGGACATCAAACGTGTGCGAGCCTTTGACAGGTCTACAAGCCAATGTGGAGTGCCTCTCCAGTGAGGTGTTGTCTATCCAGTGACAGGGGACACCTAAGTAGCTACGTTAGCAACATAGTTCACAGCACTCAGCTTTTTGATGATTATGCTCTTCTTGTGTTTTGCAGCTTCTTGTATTCTTGTGCATAACGTTTTCCTTGTCATTACTGTATGAGGTTGCAAGGTTTCTATCAAAGTATTGAAGGATGGCGTCTCAACCACAGAAAATGGTTGGTTGGCCTCACATACAAAATTTAGCATCAGCTTGTCAAGCGTTGCTTGTGTTACCCGCCCTGGGGCAGCAAAGGCTGTGATTTTTGCATTTTTCACAAGAGTATCACTGGAAGAGGAGGACTTACGCTTTCTGTGGTTCTCTAGTAAGTCTGTGTCCTTTGCCAGTTTGTTGGGGTGAATCCTCTGTGGACAAAAAAAATAATCTGTGAGGCTACAGGGAGATCAAGACATTAAAAGAGACTTATTATCACATAAAATGTGGATATATATATATAGAAAATGTTTAAAACATATGTAACCTAAAAGACAAACATTCGCCTATCCACAGCAACAAAAAAAAACGAATTTAGGAAACTTACCGCTACATGTTTCCTCAAGTTAGATGTTGAGTTCTTGAATGCTGAAATGTCCGTTTGTTTTGGTAGACACAGAAGACACAGCATAATGTAGCTGTTCTTTCGCACTTTTACTAAGGTAAACATGCTTTCAATATGAGGCCAGGGGGGCGGGTGTTCCTCCTCGTCTGTGTCTGCATTGCCGACGGCTAATTCGGACATTTTTGTGTTGCTATGACTGTAAAGCCAACCCGTCCCGCCGCTGAGATTGAGTATGGTAAAGTGACGAGACTGCACAACTACGTTTGATTGGTGAATCACAGTCACGTGGTAGAGCCTTATCGGAAGTCTCCCTCTCTCTCTGTCAAAATAAAACATTAAAATAAGGCATATGCGGGGGGATAAAGACAATGACGCGTAGAATACCAAAGAGGTAAAAAGAAAAGTAACGACCTCATTGTAGCCTAATGTAGCGGAGTAAGAGTACAGTTTCTTCTTCACAAATCTACTCAAGTAAAAGTAAAAAGTATAGTGATTTAAAACTACTCCTAGAAGTACAATTTTTTCAAAAACTTACTCAAGTAAATGTAACGGAGTAAATGTAACTCGTTACTACCCACCTCTGCAGGCAGCAGGGCATTGGAATCTCCTGGAGGATCATATGACTGACTCCAAGGACTGGACCAGAGTCAAGGACCGGACTTCATTTAACCGGACTGGATTTTACTGAACTGGACCAGAGTAGTCTGGACTAGTCTGGGACTACAGGTTGGATAATGGCTCAAGGAAAGTGGACCAAATTCCCATGTTGATATACTCTGGGGGGAAAATAAATCACAACTGTAATTTATATGATGTTGATAATCTCTGAATTGTTATTTTGAGAATTATTTAAATAAAAAAAGGGACGATATTGTCAGGACAAAGCAATGTATTGACTTAAACATTAACTTGTTGTTTTGTTTTAATTAATATGTTTGCATTAATTTAATGAATTGTATTTATGTTGCAATGTTCATCAACAGCTACCTTTGTAGAGAAATAAACTGAACTGAACTAAACATTTAATTGCTTGCTTGGATTTTATGCAGTGAGTTACTTTTATCATTCAGCGGGTTTTTGATTCACCTGTAAGGAACACATCACTCACAGGACTAATAATGCTTCCCTGTCAAGGAAGTGGAAAACAGGGCCATTGAACAAGGATTCTGTTTGCACCATGCTTGGTCAAAGAGGCTTTTCACTGAGGTCACTAGATAATTCAGCACAATTCCAGCTGCAGCACCTTTTGTCATTTCTCATTGGTAGTGTTTTTTTTTCCTCAGCTGC